>NC_140242.1:24889432-24894432 GCF_949987555.1 Borostomias antarcticus
CCGCCAGAGGACCGGCCTGGGCTATGGGAACAGCCCTGGTCTCTCTCTCCCCAGCGCGTAGCCCGGTCCTGGGCTCTGCTGTTTCCTCCCTGATAGAGACAGACATGCCGTGGAAATGGAAGTGTCTGCACCTTCCTCCCTCCTAGCCCCCCCCCCCCCCCCCCCCCCCCCTTGTCAGCGGTGATGCAATGGTTTCGGTGTGTGACATCAGGGAGGCTCCTTGTTGGAGATCAGCGGTTGGTTGGGACGCACACACACACGCACGCACACACACACACATGCACGCACACACACACATGCACACACTGTTGTTTTGTCCGTTCCTCTCACATGTGCTGAGGAACAGCTCATAGGGGGCTTTGTTTTGGATCTGCAGGTCCTTTTTGTCTGAGGATGAAAGCCCCCTCTACACACACACATGCACACGCACACACGCTCGTGCTACACTTGTGTTCATGTGCGGTCCATAGGCTACCTTCAAACACTTCAGCCACATAGCTTTACCCTGGAGATGTAACCACGGTAACAGTGCTCTAAAATTGATTGTCTGTCTGTGTGTGTGTGTATGTGTGTGTGTGTGTGTGTGCGCTGAAACCTCAACTGTTTAAACGTGAACCATTTTGAACCAGTTGATTCTATCAGGCGACCAGGAGAAAAACGCTTCTATAAAAAGCACCACATGGGCAAATAAGATAACATGGGACATTCCCCATCCTGTCCGGCTTCCTCCCATCAGTTACGGAAACGCTCCATAATCATTCAAACCTCAACTGACGTTTCTCTATGAGAATCTGTACTGTATACCTCAATACTGTTCTGTTGGTCTCCTTTCGGTATTCAATTATAGCCTGGTAAACCAGACTCGTCTAAAAAAAAAAAAGGTTTTCACGATAGAGTCTGGACTTCCAGCCGCCCAGAATGATTTGAGTGGGCGGGAGTACCTGCCTTGACAGATGAACTCCAGCCAATCAGCATAACAAAACATAGCTCAAACTTTTGCCAAATCCTCTCGGAAGAAAATGGCGTAAACGTCTTTTCCGCTGAGAAACTCTAGTGCATACTCTTGTTCTTCTTTAATTGTTGTCATTGCGCGTATTGAGCGAAAACAAAATCTCCTGATTGGTGTCCCATTTTCTGAGAACTCAAATCGTTCTGTATTCTTATTGTGAAAACATTTTTTCCACGATGAGTCTGGTTTACCAGGCCAATTCAATTACATCATCGTTTTCCTGAAAAAAAAGTCTGTTTATCTGACCACAAAATGAAAGCTTTTCTCCTCAGTCAGCACACACCACAGCAGCTGCAGTGGCGGTGCCTCTAAAGCAAATAGGATTTTTTGACCGGTTATAAAACAAGTCATATTTTAATACTGATGCCTCTATAACACCTACATTAGCAAATGTGGCCATCAGTGAGAAGATTGGCTGTTTCATCTCTAGATATCTGGTCAGTTGGTCGTGTCGTTCGTCGGAAGGACGAAACAATTTATTTACCTCGTCGCTAGTCGTCCTGACTGCTAGCGTCTTTCTTTTGCTGGCTTCCAAAACGAATGCTGAGCTAGGCAAGAGATCTTCATGACTGGAAGCGGTGGTGCTCAAGGGAAATAGTCGTCTTTCAGAGAAAACACTACCGCTTTTGTCCACAGGGGCCGCTAAAATCAACACAAACTGAAAAACTCCTCGTTGCTGCTTTAAGGACCTGTAACAATAGCCTGATGCCCCCCCCCCCCCGTCTTTCCACAGAAATTCAGACGGAGAGTGCAGGAGTCCACCCAAGTCCTGAGAGAACTGGAAATTTCATTACGGACCAATCACATAGGGTGAGTCATGTCATGTGAACGAACTTTGTCTGAAAGTCTTGCATTGTAGACGGCTGCCCAGAGACACACAGGCTTGTAGGGGGCTCATGTTTACATTTACCATCCCCCTTCCTCCTCCTCCCTCCTTCCCTCCACTCCCCCCCCCCCTCCTCCTCCTCCTCCTCCTCTCCCCCCCCTCCTCCTCCTCCCCTCCCTCCACTGCTCCTACTCCTCCTCTTCCTCCACTCCCCTCCTCCTCTTCCTCCACTCCCCTCCTCCTCTCTCTTCCTCCTCCTCCTCCTCCCCCCCTCCTCCTCCTCCTCCCCTCCCTCCACTGCTCCTCCTCTTCCTCCTCTTCTCACCAGAACTCTGCTCCTGGGAGGAATATGGTCTCTTTTTAAGAATGAATGTATTGCCTGTGCTGAGGGTAATAGATGGGTTTCAGTGTTTATTTTTAAAGCACTGGCAGTTGATCAGCTGCAAGATCCGTGTTTCCAATTATGGCTTATTTGATGTTGTCATTTCCACGCTGGATAACATGGGAACATTCTTCAGATCGGGAGGATTTTCTGTAGGACAGGCTCCGGCTTGTCCTGACCCAGCATGCTGATGGGCTGCTGCGCTGTCTGTGCCGTAGGTGAGACACGCCGGTAGTAAACGCAGCCAGGCCGCCCGGTGGCTCCTCTCAACCTCGTTAGGAAGTCACACGTTCGAGGAGTGCGATAGATGCCTCTGCAGGGCCCTGGGCCGGAGGGTGTATGAGGAGACCAGGTGCATGCTGGGAGCCGGACCCAGGGCGAGGGGCGGCAGGAAGGACCTGGGGGGAAGGCAGCACTCATACACACACGGAGGGAGAGAGAGAGAGAGAGAGGCACACACACACGCGTGGTAATTCATAACACCAGCTTTCGTACACGCTCCCACGTTTGAACAGTGATCAGAAGGGAAGTCTCAGAAACTGAACTAAAGTCGTGGAGTGAACCACGTTGTTTACGACGATCATTGTCCTCGTTCCAGCAGCCTCATGTTGCTAAAATAGCTTACATGATTTATCTGCCTAATCTAGATTAAATAATGAAGCATTATCTGTTTTCCCAAGAGAGAGAGAGAGGGAGAGAGAGAGAGAGAAAGGGAGAGAGAGAGAGAAACCTGCCAACAGTGACTTTTTCCTGAGGTGAATAAGACAGATTTATCATCAGCATATAATGGACAGATTGTTTCTTTAGTGTCCATGCAGAGTCCATCCCAGCCGAGCTCACTGGCTGTTCTCACTGTTGAATCATCACCAACACGTTGCTGTTGTCAATGGGAGGATTGTATTTGTACTGGGCTGAGCTAATGATTACCACGTGTCTGGTGGAGGGGGTCACACCTCCAGACCCTTGACTCAGCCCTACATAGCCTCACAAAGTCTCGCACAGCCTCAAACAGCCTCTCTCAGTCCTACACAGCCACATCAGGCACTGCCAAATCATTCATTGTTGCTGTATTAAAAAAAAAAAAAGTTTTTTCTACTTTGTAGTGATTTTTAGTCTTCATGACTCATCTGAAACTCTGTGTGCTGCTATCCTAGGTCTAGCCTCGTGAGACCATCCTGATTTCGCCAGCTCACATTCTGTTTCTCTCACAAATCAGTCCGGATCCTCTCCATAGAGATCCGTCTGTGCCCGATCAGAAGACGATCTTGCCAATCGGCGTTGGTTCTGAGGAAGGTGAAATACAAACAGCTACGCTGGGCGGGCTTAGGTGTGATGACAGCGAGGAGCGGTTGAAGTCAGCGTGAGATAGACGGAGATGGACAGACGGTTCATCCAATCACCTGCCAAGTGTTTTTGAAAGTGTCCGCCCTTTTCCAAACAGTTTCCAATGGAGAGTTCCCAGATGGTTATGCTGGCACGTCAGGTTATTCTTGGTCAGGTCTCTCTTGGAAAAAGATATGCTTAATCACAATAACACTGATAAGATGATTTAATAAATATAAATGAGTGGCTTCGTTAGGGAGGCTAGTAAAAGCTAGCGAGGGGTTAGCCTAGCCGCTAACAAGCGTAGCCTGTTCTTAGAGATCACATACTAGCACTTCTCCAGGCCTGTCTGTCATTACATTTATATCCCCTCGCTAATGCCTCTAATCACAGCCCAATCACCACCTGTTAAAGTAACGGGGCCCGTAAATATACACGATGCTGCTGAGGGATTAATACAACGCGTAAGTTAGTCCCCTGCTCATGAATACGGTGATGATGTGCGAGAGCAGTGTGTGAAGTCCTGGTTCTACTTTCCGAGTATGTGAGGGCCCCCTATAAGGTCCGATAGTGACGTAAAGTTCCTCATCAGAGGGTGTGAGCGCTGCGTAGACTCCGTGGGGACATCCGCCCCTTATGCAAAGAAAATCTATTCCCCAATATATTTACTGTCAATATACTATAGTATGTAAAATATATGGAGGAAATATACAGAATAATACATACATCATTTATTGAATAATACATAAGGAATTGCCGCTTTTCATATATTGCAGCATATTGGAAAATATAACTACTAGTTTCCTATATATGGAAATGTATTGTTGATATTGATATATTACATTTTATTTTCCAATATATCGCACTATATTTTAGTTTCATAAGGGGCGTGCTGCGCATTTTTTGTGCCCACGGTTCGTACTGGTCCGCATAGCGCCCTCCACGCTACGAGAGCACCAGAAGCCAGAACCGACTACAGAGGTAGTAGTATAACCAGAACCCCTACGCGCCCGCGGTTCCACGGCTGTCCGCGTACGCCTCCGTCTGGGAGTAGAATGGAGGCCCCCAGCCGGTCAGGGCTCTAGAAAGCCGCCGCTGTCGACGGCCCCACAGGGACGGTGAAGAGGCTGAAAGGGAGGCCCTTCAGCGCCGGAGAGGGAGCTGAGGGGGGGCTTCTCAGGGGCCCCTCCCTGGCAGAGCTGAGAGAGAGATCAATGGGGTTGTGTGTGTGTGTGTGTGCGTCTATGGGCGCTTGCATGCAGGTGTGTAGTGTAGCTCGTGTGTGTGTGTGTGTGTGTGTGTGTGTGTGTGTGTGTGTGCGTGTGCGTGTGCGTGTGTGTGTGTGCTCTGCCATATTCTAGGCTGCCACCCAAGGCTTTGAAGTCCCTGGAAAGCTCATCACTATTCCTCCAAGTGAATCATGGGAGACGTCATCGAGGGAGGGTGTGTGTGTGTGTGTG
>NC_140242.1:24901932-24906932 GCF_949987555.1 Borostomias antarcticus
GGGAGAGAGAGGGAAGGAGAGAGAGAGGGAGGGAGAGAGAAGAGAGTGACAGAGAGAGTGAAAGTGAGAAAGAAAGAGAGAGAGAGGGAGGGAGAGAAAGAGAGAGAGAGTGTGTGTGTGTGTGTGTGTTGGTGCTGGGGCTTAGTGACTTCCATAGCAGCTTTGTACTGCCTCAGATACCCTGTCACATAATGTCTCCAGTAATCTGCCGACCAGGCAGAAACAATCCTTTATGAATGAGCCAAGCTACCTCCACACACACACACAGACACACACACACACACACACACACACACACACACTCAACCCGTCGGGATTACGGCCACTGGATTCATTTGTTCCACCTGTCGTTTCATCCCTGTGATGAAATAAGAAGAGGTGACCGTGTTCCCCCCCGTCACCGATCACCTGATGGTATGACCCGAAATAAGACGTCAGACCTCAGCACGCCAGTTCCCAGGGTCAAACACTTAGCTCACGCTCCTGTTTGATGGCACCCGACCAGTACAGTATGTAAGGGATAACGCACGGCCAGCTGGTCATTATGGAAAAATATTCGCCCGACAGTGTGTAAAGAATTTGTTTTGTAACCCACTGAAGGGATCCTCTTTTTGTCGATAATGACCGTCTTTCAGAGACTGGTTTGGAGACAATGGGTTCACATACCGTACAACAGCCCAAACTGTTATTAACTGTTTCGAATGTTCAGCAACTTTCAAAGTTTCACCTGTCGCCCACAGCCATATAATGTGTTGACCTAAGCGGCGGTTAATATTGCTCGGTTGCGCTTGACTTTCGACTCTCGTTAATCAACGAGAAATAATTGACCGGTAGAATGCGCAATTGTCCAGTCGGAATTGGGCATTTCACACAGCCTTGCAATAAAACGATAACAAAACTTTATTTGTGATTGGTTCCCTCTCTCCTCCAGAACCAAAGCCTTGGTGTTGGAGCTTCTGGCTGCCGTCTGCTTGGTGAGGGGGGGACACGAAATAATCCTCTCTGCCTTCGACAACTTTAAGGAGGTACGCGTCACACGGGGGGGAGGGAGGAGGTGTGTGTGGGGGATGGGGGGCGGGGTGGGGGTGAGACTGATATGTAATTATATCTCCAGTGTGTAATCTGAAAACTGACTTGTGCTGGAGGAATGTCTCTCTGGTGGATTCCTGAGCTGGAGAGCATCTAGGAATGTGGTCTGTCTGTCTGGGTAGCCCTGCACACACGCGAGCGCTCACACACACACACACACACACACACACACACACACACACACACACACACACACACACACACACACCAGCCTGTAGAGCTCAGCTGGGGGAGGCTAGTTGACCCCACAGGCCCAGGGAAAAACAGTTTGTCTGTGTGTGTGTGTGCGCGCGTGGTAGAGATTTGGCAGGGGCATCCAAGACGCCCTGTCTGACCCTGTTTGTCTGAACAGTAGTATACTGTGCACCTCTGTGTGTCTGGACGTGTGTGCGTGTGTGTGCGTGTGTGTGTGTGTGTGTGTGTGAGGTATTCTAGTTTCCAGAGATTCAGAATCAGACTTTTATTTGGCCAAGTACGCTTGCACCTACGGGGAATTTCAAGCCTGTTGGTGCAATAGACGTGCAGTGTAGTGCAAGAACAAGACATGACAGTGCAGGAGTGTTATTGAACTGGAGACTGGGGAGTTCAAAGACGGAGCAGGGTGATCTGGCCCTCTGGGCCATTGTGAGGAGGTTCTCTGGTTGTGAGGAGGTTCTCTGGTTGTGAGGAGGTTCTCTGGTGGTGAGGAGGTTCTCTGGTTGTGAGGAGGTTCCCTGGTTGTGAGGAGGTTCTCTGGTGGTGAGGAGGTTCTCTGGTGGGGAGGAGGTTCTCTGGTGGTGAGGAGGTTCTCTGGTGGTGAGGAGGTTCTCTGGTTGTGAGGAGGTTCTCTGGTTGTGAGGAGGTTCTCTGGTGGTGAGGAGGTTCTCTGGTGGTGAGGAGGTTCTCTGGTGGTGAGGAGGTTCTCTGGTGGTGAGGAGGTTCTCTGGTTGTGAGGAGGTTCTCTGGTTGTGAGGAGGTTCTCTGGTGGTGAGGAGGTTCTCTGGTTGTGAGGAGGTTCTCTGGTGGTGAGGAGGTTCTCTGGTGGTGAGGAGGTTCTCTGGTGGTGAGGAGGTTCTCTGGTGGTGAGGAGGTTCTCTGGTGGTGAGGAGGTTCTCTGGTTGTGAGGAGGTTCTCTGGTTGTGAGGAGGTTCTCTGGTTGTGTGGAGGTTCTTTGGTTGTGTGGGGGTTATTGAAATTCTTTATTTGGAATAACCCCTTGAGATGATAGTAGTGGGGTTCTCTGGTGGTGTATTAGGGTTCTCTGGTGGTGACTCCTCACCTCTCTGGTTCTCCTTCTCTCTCTTTCTCTGTCTGCTCTCTCCTTTATCACTGCTCTGTCTCACTGTCCCTGCCTCGGAGCTGAACTGAAATACTACTGTCACCTCCCCCCTCCCTCTCCCTCTCTCTCTCTCTCTCTCTCTGTCACCTCCCTCTCCCTCTCTCTCTCTGTCACCAACCCCCTAGCCCTCTCTCCCTCTCTTTCTCTCTCTCCCTCCCTCTCTCTGTCTCTCTTCCCCTCTCTCCCTCTCTTTCTCTCTGTCTCTCCCTCTCAGCTGTAGAGATGGTAATATCATATGCAGATAGGGGGAAAATAGGTCATGTCTGTTACAAAGCCTACTGTATGATTCCAAGGGAGGTTTCAGGTGTGTGTGTGTGTGTGTGTATGTGTGTGTGTGTGTGTGTGGAGAAGGGGGGGGGGTTCGAATGAGTGACTTCATCTGAGGAAAGAGCGAGTGACTGACGAGCGTTTTTGCGTCACAGGTGTGCGCGGAGACGCAGCGGTTCGAGAAGCTGATGGAGCACTTCAAGAACGAGGACAACAACATCGACTTCATGGTACCTTCTTCACGCTTTGTCTGAAAACACACACACACACACTGTTGAAATGACTCACCTCGCGGTAGAACCTCTGTCGCCCGGAGACACAACATTTCACGACAACTCATTTGTTTCTCATCTATCATAAAATATGAATAGAAATGGATGAAAATGAAATAAAGTGGCTTGATAATGATGAATTAATTGCCCGCACTGTAATTAAAACACATCATTTCCCTCCATAACACACCCTTCCTCTCTCTCTCGGGGCCCTTAACCTCTGTTGATGCGTGTGGGGGTTCAGACACATGCAGTGTTTGTTTGAATAGGCCCTGTGTGTGCCACAAGTCACAAGTGCTCGTTGAGCCCCTTGGTCGCCAGCCAGTCATTTGACACGAGCGCGAAAGCAAACAGATTTGTCAGGGCTGGCATCTCCGGCTGGGCCCGCCATGGCGAGCTCCCTCAGGAAGTCCATTAAGCCGGTGTTAGGGTGACGAGAGCGCGCGGCGGTTCTCGCAGTGTGCACTTAGACAGCAAAACAAACTCCTGCTTCACCTGTTGATGAGGCTCGATCCGGATGAGCCACTCACAGAGAGGGCGGTTTGCTGGTTAATTTGTCTACTTGGATGCCGTATTAATCAGTTACTAAAGCGTTAGCTGACAGCTTCTCTAGCCTAAAACAGGGTTGTCAGGATAGAGGCTGGACTTCCAGCCGCCCAGAGCGATTTCAGTGGGCGGGAGTACCTGCCTCGACAGATTAACTCCTTCAGCCAATCAAAACAAAACAGATCAAACTTTTGCCAAATCCAGTCGGAAGAATGGCGAAAACGTCTTTTCCGCTCTAGTGCATACTCTTGTTCTTCTTTAATTGTTGTTATTGAGTGTATTTCTGCAAAAACTGCACATATGGCTGTGTTTATTCTTCTAACGTTAACATTACCGCCCGTTGCTTCATTCTACCAGCGGACTCCTGTTGTATTTCTCGTCATCATCTACGGGGACCAATCAGGGACCTGAGGGCGGAACAGCAGTTAAAATGCAGTCTCCTGATTGGTGCCCCATTTTTTGGGAAAGATCGTATCGTTCCGGGTGGCTGGAATGTATTGAGAAACTTTTTTTTCCGTGATGAGTCTGGCTTCCAGGCTAATGGTGCTCGTTAGCCTCGCGTCACTATTCGCTTGATTTCCGGTCTAAGAGCCCGCTGGCATCCTGTTACACAAATGCTGAATCGAGCAACCCAGTCTCGCCAAACGCTATGAATTTGAATATACTAAATGAAGTAGCCTATTCCAGAAGACGTTCTTTCAGTGTTGCAGGGGTAGGCCTGTTTTTGGACAGGGGGATCACTATCCGCTCAGACCCGGCCCCAGGCTGGTGGTCGTGTTCGGGAGAAGTGTGTACGGGAGGTGTGTGTACGGGAGGTGTGTGTACGGGAGGTGTGTGTTCGGGAGGTGTGTGTACGGGAGGTGTGTGTTCGGGAGGTGTGTGTTCGGGAGGTGTGTGTTCGGGAGGTGTGTGTACGGGAGGTGTGTGTACGGGAGGTGTGTGTACGGGAGGTGTGTGTACGGGAGGTGTGTGTACGGGAGGTGTGTGTACGGGAGGTGTGTGTTCGGGAGGTGTGTGTACGGGAGGTGTGTGTTCGGGAGGTGTGTGTACGGGAGGTGTGTGTACGGGAGGTGTGTGTACGGGAGGTGTGTGTACGGGAGGTGTGTGTACGGGAGGTGTGTGTACGGGAGGTGTGTGTACGGGAGGTGTGTGTACGGGAGGTGTGTGTACGGGAGGTGTGTGTACGGGAGGTGTGTGTTCGGGAGGTGTGTTCGGGAGGTGTGTGTACGGGAGGTGTGTGTACGGGAGGTGTGTGTACGGGAGGTGTGTGTACGGGAGGTGTGTGTACGGGAGGTGTGTGTACGGGAGGTGTGTGTACGGGAGGTGTGTGTACGGGAGGTGTGTGTACGGGAGGTGTGTGTACGGGAGAAGTGTGTACGGGAGAAGTGTGTACGGGAGGTGTGTGTACGGGAGGTGTGTGTACGGGAGGTGTGTGTACGGGAGGTGTGTGTTCGGGAGGTGTGTGTACGGGAGGTGTGTGTACGGGAGGTGTGTGTACGGGAGGTGTG
>NC_140242.1:24911932-24916932 GCF_949987555.1 Borostomias antarcticus
CACATACACACCCTCTCTCTCTCTCTCTCTCTCTCTCTCTGAGAAACACACACTCACTCTCTCTCTGAGAAACACACACACACCCTCTCTCATGTGTTCACGCTCTCCGTTTCCTCTCTTCCAGTTCCAAACGGACCGTCGGCCGGCCCAGCCCCTCCTCCGCCGCCTCCCCCCCCTCCCCCTCCCCCTCCCCTCGGCCTGTCCACGGAGGCGTCTTTCCCCTGGGCCCCCCCACCTCCCCCCATGGCCCCCCCGCTGCCAGGCTGTGGGACCCCCACTGTCATCTTCAACTCAGGGTTAGCAGGTAAGATCCACCCGCCCGGTGCGTGCGTGTTTGTGTGTGTGTGTGTTTGTGTGAGTGTTCTAGCGCGATGAATCACAATGAGGTAGGCAATAAAAGTCAAGTCAAAGCCGGGTATGATGGGATATGTAGTCAGACCTTCATCAGATCCCCAACCCCCCCCCCCCCCCCCCCCCATCTGTAAACACTGCTCCCTTTGAACAGTTGATGCACTGAGGCCCTCTGCGCCCGCGATGAACAATTCTGATCAGATTATGGACGGACAGACAGACAGACAGACGTTCTCTCTGAACGAGCAGCTTGGCTCGTGACTGGGAGGAGCCTCTCTTTCAGGCGGCCATGTTGGTTAACCTGCTCCATTACACCGGGCTCTGAAATACTCCATTCTGATTGGACAATCCTCACATCCTACGGTCAGTTATTTCTCAACAACTGACCGACATTCGGGGGCTCACTGTTTGACTAGGGCTGTGCGTTAAAATCCATATAGCAAAATATGGTAAGCAGTCTTATAATAAGTGGCTCTGTTCTGGGATTCCGGACGCACGGTCAGGCTTTTATTTTTCGATAATGACCGTCTGGCTGTACATACGTTGTCCCGTACGTATTTTCTGAATGCAGAAATGGTTGGTTTATGTATTTCTGATGCTCATACTGGTTTTTCCCTAATCTTTCTTTCTCCTCGAAATGGAAGCATTCATTCTATCCTGTTCTCTATCCTGTTCTCTCTCTCTCTCTCTCTCTCTCTCTCTCTTCCGACCAGAGGGACCCATCAAACTGTTCTGTAGGTTCTCCTTGTCGTGTGGTGGTTCTGTTCTCTGCGTTCTCCCTGTCCCCCCCCCCCCTGACCGGTGCATGGTATTTTCAGGCCTGCCATCCTTCTAGAGAGGCTCTCTCACACCCAGGGCTCCTGATGATGCTGACTAACTGAGTGTGAAATTGAACCTTGCGTTGCATTCTCAATTCCCTCTTTCAGTTCTCTTAGAGGGTTTTTTGGAAGTCCCCAAAAATGCTGTATTCTAATTGGCTTGAGCACACAAGAATAACCCTGAGGCCTGTTTCAACCAGTGGTAGGCTTGCTCCAGCTCGTTAAGCGTGTTGACCAGTCCTCTGCCAGGTAAAAGGAACGACACGTGACAGAGTACAATTTGTGTCGTACCCAACTGTGACGTGTGGACATGGCATGATCATGCCGAGAAATACCATGTTTCAAACTCCTGCACGGTCCCACGTACCCGGCTGTACCGCGCATGTGTGTGTAGGTTTTATACAGTGTGTGTGTGTGTGTATGTGCATATGTGTGTGTGTGTGTGTGTGTTTAGTGGGTGTGTCTTTTATTGCATGCTGAAACACACCTGCAGTCAGATGATGGGGAGAGATAGACCAGTGTTGCGCAATCCTGGAATGCTGTTAGCCACACTCCGCCTGCCCCCTCCCCCTCCCCCCTGCCCCCCCCCCCCTGCCCCTGTGGCTCGACCCAGAGGCTACCTGGGGATTCTGGGTGCAGAAGGGGACAGCCAGGGCTCATCAGGCTAAGCTGCACACCATGAAGGCTGGTCCTTAATGCAGCGGCCTGGCCCTGTTCTGCATGTCCTCCTCTCTCTCTCTCTCTCTCTCTCTCACTCTCTCTCCCTCTCACTCTTTCTCACTCTCTCTCTCCCTCCCACCCTCTCTGTCATTCTATCTCACTCTCTCTCTCTCTCTCCATCCCACCCTCTCTCTCACTCTCTCTCCCACCCTCTCTGTCATTCTCTCTCCCTCTCCCTCCCACCCTCTCTGTCATTCTCTCTCCCTCTCTCTCTCTCTCGCTCTCTCTCTCCCTCCCACCCTCTCTGTCATTCTCTCTCACTCTCTCTCACTCTCCCTCTCTCTCTCTCTCTCCCTCTCTCTCTCTCTCTCTCTCCCTCCCACCCTCTCTGTTATTCTATCTCACTCTCTCTCTCTCCCTACTTTCCTGTCAATCTTCAGCGTCCTATATCCCAATAAAGCAGACGTGCCCTAAAAAATATCTTTAAAAACACACACACACAAACAGGGGAGCAGCCAGACTGGCACTACAAATCCCATAATCTCCTCCGCAGATGCAATCTGCTGGCGTGCCAGGTGCGAGAGCCCTGCCCCCTGTGCCCGTAGCTACACACCAGTGTAAACAGAAAGATATTAAAAAGCAGAGCAATGCCTCAGCTCCAGAGCTCTATCACCCACCTGCCGCTTGGAAATCCACCCATCGAACAAACTCCACCACGCCACCTCCCAGTCATATGATAACTTAGACAAACACAAAGAACCTCCGCTCACTTATAGGCCTTTTCCACCAAGAGGGAACCGGTTCGGTGCCGGGTCGCGAACCTAATTTTGAATGGTTCCGAGCATTTAGACCAAAAAGGAATGAGTTCGGGAACCCGAAAAACTGGTTCCGAACCAGCACCACAAAATAGTAGGTTTTTCAGTGCGAACCGTGACGACATCATGGGCGTGGGCTGACGTACAACGGTTCAGCTCAAAACTGGTCGAAACGCGGGCCCGTTCTCTGGACAGAACCAAGTTTCCAGGAATTTTTAGACAAACCGGTTCACGAACCAGAGTTCCTTTGGTGGAAAAGGGCTATTAATGGGTGCAAGTTGCACACTTGCCGTTGAAAGAGGAAGCCAGTGAGAGATTCTGTCATGTGAGCTGGCCTCAGCCAGAGCTGCTCAGCCACTGTTAGGACTGACTGACAGCAGAACGCCTCTCCTGCTCCACACAGGATTTACCAGACACACATTCTCCAGTCTGGCAAGTCATCTCCCGTGTGCGTGCGTGCGTGTGTGTGTGTGTGTGTCAGTCACCAGCAATCACAGATAAGCCAATCCCCAGCCCCTGACCCCCTCCCCCCTCCATCACTCTCTGCATGGTGTGTGTGTGTGTGTGTGTGTGTGTGTGTGTGTGTGTGTGTGTGTGTGTGTGTGTGTGTGTGTGTGTGTGTCAGACTGATTCACTCCTCTGTGTCCCGACCAGCCGTGAAGATCAAGAAGCCCATCAAGACCAAGTTCCGTCTGCCGGTCTTCAACTGGGTGGCGCTGAAACCAAACCAGATCAACGGCACGGTGTTCAACGACATCGACGACGAGAAGATACTGGAGGTGAGGCCTGAACACACACACACACACACACACGTACACATACGCATACACACACACACACATATGCACACACACACATACACACACACACACACATACGCACACACACACACACACTCCTGACACGCGCGCACACACACACACACACGTACACATACGCATACACACACACACACATATGCACACACACACACACACACACACACGTACACATACACATACACACACATATGCGCACACACACACACACACACACACACACACACACACACACACACACACACATACGCACATACACACACACACACACATACGCACACACACACACACACACACACACACTCCTGACACACGCGCACACACACACACTCCAGCTACAGTAATGTCCGTCCATGGTGTAGAATAGTCAATTAAAGGAAGCAGTCACTCGTTCCGATGGTCCGACGATGTTGACTGTCTTGAACGTTGACCCCCCCCCCCCCAGGACCTGAACGTGGATGAGTTTGAGGAGATGTTCAAGACCAAAGCCCAGGGTCCGGCCACGGACCTGACCACCAGCAAAACCAAGACCATCCAGAAGGGGCCCAGCAAGGTGACGCTGCTGGACTCCAACCGGGCCAAGAACCTGGCCATCACGCTGAGGAAGATCGGCAAGGCGCCCGAGGAGATCTGCAGAGCCATCCAGCTGTAAGACACAGGCTCGTCTCCTCACTCACACCATGACCGCTGTTTGTTTGTGTGTGTGTGTGTGTGTGTGTGTGTGTGTGTCATGATTTATATGCAATATGATAGCAATATAATTAACCGCCACTGGAGGTTTGGTCCTGATGTCTGCCAAGGTCATTTTTCAAATGTTTACACATTACGAAAGTGTAAATTGTAAGATTTCAAATGATGTGCCATGCATTGAAATGCTTCTGTGAATGCTGCTACACCTCAAAATCACTAAGCAGAGAAACCACTAAGCTGAAATCACTAAATGCCTCAAAGATTCAGAGCTGTTCACACCTCTCACAGATAACAAAATATGACTTTTTATTGATTCTAAAACTGTTGTTTGTTATATTGAGTGGGTTCTTCGCAACTTAAATTTTCGTAATATGAAAAAAAGGAAGAAAAAAAAAAGTATTTTACCCTCTAGCACATTTTGAGGACTGCAGACATCAGGACCAAACCTGCAGTGGCGGTCACATGTATACATGAAGTATGTGAAATATGATAGCAATATAATTCATTGTTTGTAAGAGCCAAATTTCATGTATTGTATCACTTGTTTGTACAGCATACAGTAAGTGGCTTTTTGTCCTGGAGATGCTTTCTTAACCAGGTCTCCTGTGTGTGTGTGTGTGTGTGTGTGTGTGTGTGTGTGTGTGCGTGTGTGCGTGCGTGCGTGTGTGTGCTGGCGTGTGTGTGTTCGTCTCATGTGTCTAACTCATCTATCAACCCGCCCCCTAAGGTTTGACCTGCGCACGCTACCGGTGGACTATGTGGAGTGTCTTATGCGTTTCCTGCCCACGGAGCACGAGGTGAAGATCCTGCGTCAGTACGAGAAGGAGCGGAAGCCCCTGGAGAGCCTG
>NC_140242.1:24921932-25009432 GCF_949987555.1 Borostomias antarcticus
GTCTGCCGCTGCTGACCACTGTGTTGTCCTGTCCTGTCCTGTCTTGTCCTGGCTGTTGTGGTTGTCCCCTGTCGTCGTCTCGATGCAGTGCTGAAGACGGTGCCGTTTACCGCCCGCACGGCCAAGCGCGGCTCTCGGTTCTTCTGCGAGCCCGCCCTCAATGAGGAGTACCATTACTAAGCTTGTAGTACTCTCTCCCTGCCTCTCTCTCTGAAAAGGTCGCTGGAAAAAACATTTTTCTTCCTCCCTCCGTCCCCTTCGCCTGTCCTCCCCCATAGTGTGGTGTGGTCTTCCTCTCTTTCACCTCTCTCTCTCTCTAACCGTCCTCTCTCTCACTCCGTGTGGCGTCCGTGCGTGTATGTGTGTGTGCGGGTGTGTGTCACTCTCCCTCCTCCCCTGCCTCCAAGCATGAGCAGGAAGCGTCCTGTGGGGGGCTGAAGTTGGGGGTCGGAGGTGGTGTTGTCGGGGGTCACTGATGTCCTCTCTCTCTCTCTCTCTCTCTCTCTCTCTCTCTCTCCTGCATGCGGTGTCCCACAAGTCATCACTCAGTCATCGGTGTTCGCCACAACAATAACCCATCGCAAACCATAATGTCACAACAGTCATCCAGGGCATTAACAGTCTCATTTACGCTGAGAGGAAGTCAGATTGAATCGAATGTCATGTCACACGCCCTGTCGCATGCATACAATTGTTGTTCACAGGGCAGACGGCACTTTGTAGTGGAGGTAGCGCCGTCTGCTGGCGGAATAGTACAAGCACAGTTAGAGCCACAGTATTAGGTACTGGCACAGTGTAACCTGAACTCCTCATGAATACAGCAGCCTAGCCAATGACGGTAGATCATTACACACAGGCTTCAGACAGTCCTTCTATGTCTACTGCCCTAAAGTTATGAATTACAAACTGACATATTACTTTGTTTCAGATTTAACTTGCTCCTGTAGCTTTGCTAGCTATTTCGTCATGTTAGTTATCCTGCACAGCGCAGTCGCACCTTAGACCGTCCCGTTAGTAAACCATTCTAACCGTTAATGACTGTGGCATTATACCTTGCCGGGGTGTTTATCCTCCCGCTGCCTACCCACAATGCACCCTTGTTCCCTGCGACCCCCCCGCCATGCTTGGTCGGGGGTTTCCGCTGGCGACGGTCGTCATGTTGCCGTCACATGACTTCCTGCCTGTTGGCTAGACGGAGGCTGGTGGCCCCCGCCAGTGTGTCTGTTGCATGAAGCATGACTTTTCTATCAAGTGACTCTCTTTTGGACCACGTCACACTTCCTCATGGCGTGAGACTAACACATGGCCGCCAGGTACATCGCCACCGGACTGATCTTTGTTTTAGTCATCTTCAAAACACAAGTTACCCTCCAGGGCGATGTACCCGGCCGCACGCATGCACTGTTATTGGTCGGCATTCTGTTGGACTATAACCTTTCCTCTGTCCGCTGAAAACCATTCTTAGCTTTATGACATTATTATTACTACACAGTCTCCATTCAAAGGTTTGTTGAAATCTCCCGTTCTCTTATTTGCTGGTAGCCACTCCGCAAAGCAGCCTGAGTTCTGACACAACGGGGGGGAAAAACCCCCAGAAGCGCTTTGACTGTCCCTCCTCTCTCCCACGGCTCCCCTCTCCTGCGTTGCGCCCGCTGTCCGGGTTAATAATAGCCTCCGGTTCTGACCTTTCTAACGCCCCTCCTCTGCCCTGCCACGCCCTGTTCTGGCCCCGCCCCCCCTCGCTCCGTACAGCAGCTTTGCTCGCTCAGCGCTCCCGCTGTCAGGTCACTGTGATGCGCCGGGGTTGACCACGTCCCTCCGGTCACTCCACCTCCCGTTTAACCTCCATTTTGTCTTCTCTTCATCCAGCCCTCAAGAAGAATAATATTACTAAATTTCCCAATGTCTACTCGAGGGTCAGGAACTCCTCCAATAGCACCCCTGTGGTGCTGGATGTTTCCCAGACCTGGCAAGCACCTCTTTATTACCTCCCCCCTCCCTCTCTCCCTCCCTGTCTCTCTGTCCCTCCCTCCCTGTCTCTCTCTCTCTCTCTCTTCCTCTCTCCCTCCCTGTCTCTCCCTCCCTGTCTCTCCCTCTCTCTCTCCCTGTCTCTCTCTCCCTCTCTCCCTCCCTGTATCTCTCTCTCTCTCCCTCCCTGTCTCTCTCTCCCTCCCTTCCTCTCTCCTTTCCTTCCTTCCTACCCTGGGCTGTCCACTCAGTACCTAATACCTGCATTGGTCTTTCTCCATCTCTCTCTCTCTATTTCTCCTCCATCCCTTTCTCCGTTCTCCCTCCATCTCCTAACACAGTCCAAGAGATGTTGCATGTCTATTTATACAGACTGTTATCTGGATCCTTCTATGCCATCCCTTTTAATCTCTCCGAAGCTGTAGTTTAAACATAATTCAACATGCGTCTATAAGAATAGACCCCTAACTGTCTGAGTATCTTAAAGGGGCGGTCAGACGTAATTTGGGGTCGCCCGGACAGTGATGAAGGGCCAGATTTGAATTCTTAACAGAGAGCCACTGCAAACCAGTGAGGTATTTTTCTGAGGCCCGTTTTTCTTTTCTGACAACATGGAGAGAGGAGAGTCGAGGTGAAGTCCCCCCACCACACCCCCCCCCTTCCCCAGTCTATAGAACTCCTAGCCTCCAGCTCACATTCCGTTTCTCACGCAAATCAGTCTGGATACACTCCATAGAGATCCGTTTGTGCCAGATCAGAAAACAATCTCCCCAATCAGCGTTGGTTCTGAGGAATTTGGAATACAAACAGCTACGCTGGGCGGGCTTAGGTGTGATGACAGCGGGGAGCGGTTGAAGTCAGCGCGTGATAGACGGTGATGGACAGATGGTTCATCCAATCACCTGCCAAGTGTTGTTTGAAAGTGCCCGCCCTTTTCCAAACAGTTTCCAATGGAGAGTTCCCTGGCTGGCGCGCGTCAGGTTAGGAGAGAGTCGAGGTGAAGCCCCCCCTGTCCCCCCCGTCTGTAGACCTCCAGCTGCTTTGCCAGATCGGCTGCCAGCACTGCGGGCCCCGGCAGGCTCGTCAACGAAGCCCCGGAAAAACAACTGACATTTCTTTCATCACCCCCCTCTCCTACCAGATCTTCGAAACCAGCCGTACAGACGAGCCGACGCCGTGAGGAGGAGTGTCCGACGGCGCTTTGACGACCAGAACCTGCGGCCGGTCAATGGCGCTGAAGTGGTCATGTGATGAGGGAAGAGAGCATGTGCTGGGTTGGGGGGAGGAGAGGGGCGGCGAATGAAGGGGTTAGGGATGTCGGGATGAACGACGAGTGAGCGAGTGAGTTAACGTAGAGAGAAAGAGAGAGAACGAGAGGGTAGCAGCCATAGAGATGCATATGTATATAATTCTACATAAGAATACATATCTTCTATGTACATATCTTATTCCGTGTCTGTGGTCTGGTAGCATGTTAGCCTCTCAGTGTGAAGGACTGGAGGAAGGAGGGAAGGAGAGGTCATAGGTCAGCTATAGGGAACCTTAGACAAGACAAGTGCCTGAACCCAACTTTAACGTGATCAGATGTCATGTTGTCTTCTGTCCGTCCGTGTTTTTAAAATGTTATTTTATGACTTCCAAGCAATACAACCTGACCAGGCTTTAATTGTAATATTTCCTTTGGTGTATGAAACTGGACACAGGTCTGTAGCAAGGGACCCTGAGAGATGCATCCTGGGAAATATGTGGAATGTACGGAACACCATTCCCTTGCTTTTGAAAGTATTCCGCCTCTGGCAAATAATATGGAATTCCATAGTATCTTATGACATTCCGGTGCTATCACCATTCCGCTTGGAATAACGCCACAATGCTTAACCAGCACTTTGTATCGACCCATTACAAAACAAACATCTTTATTCGTTAGCGTTTCCATTTGTACTAAAGGGCTAATTCACTTTTTTCGGTTAGAACGAGGGTCGTGATCGGTTAGAATGAGGGCCATGACCTCGATGAAAATACTTACGAAAAGTATGAGACTTGGGTTTGACCACAACTGGGAGAAACGCTATCATCAAAGAAACAGAGGAGAGAGGACGTAGAGTAGCCAGACCAGGGTAATGTGAAGTGTATACAGCTATATAGAAGAGTATATAGCTAGGCTTCCATACTACCTATAGAACACAGCTGGGGGTGGGCAGCTTCAAGGGGGGCCTGGAGGAAGGGGCCAGATGTGGATTAACAGTGACAGCAGATCCACTTCCAGTGGAGTGTACAAACTGCAAGCAAGGCACTTTGGGCTGCTTGAGGAGCTCGCTTCCAAAACTGGATTCCTTTTTCACTCTTCTCCTTTAAAGGCTAACCTGAATTTAGGCAACTGTGTCCACTCACTTTGTATTTGTAAGTTCAATGTATTTAACCACTGAAAACTGTTTCCATTCAGTTGCTCATGTGTCCCACTCCTAGTGAGAGCCAGTTGTTTTTAAAAATCACCTTGTCACGTTAAACAGGCTGAACAAAAGCTACACAAAACAAAAAAAACAAAAAAACGTTTTCTAAATGTACAGATATTTTGCTACAAGAACTTCTTAATCCACTCATGACCGGACGGTTAATATTGTACATATTGTTTAAAACAAAGTGTCCAACGCCCTGTGTTATACAATTTGAATGTTATTTTAACTTATAGTTGTTTTTTTTGTTCCATTTTGTATATTTAATGAGGCCAAAACATGACTTTGGCTTATATCATTAACACAACATCTCTAGTGTGCTGAGAAGAACGCCTGGAGTCGGGCGTGAGGCACTAGATCGTTGACTTTGTCCAGTTTTTCCCTTCCTGGTTTGTCACATACTGTATCAATGAGTTGGCCAGCTAACATAATTATATCTTCATATATAATAACGGTCATGTAAACTTGAAATATACAAGGTAAAATTGATACTCCCTAAAGCCCATATTTGAGTTAAAGCAGTGTGAGTGAATCTGCGTTAGCTGGCTGACTCACGTCTCTCCATTGTGATGCCATCTGTTCATTAATAGCCATATTCTAGCGGTGCTGCCATTCATCTCTGAACGTCCACTTCCGTCTCTCGACTGGATCATACTGGCATGGTTTTGTTTTTCTCATCAGAAATGTATTTTAGGCATTGTGTGCTTATTACAAAATACTTTTAACAACTTTTTTTTAAAGTTAGATGATCTGAGTTTCAAATGGATATGATCAAATAAACTATTTACACTAATGTAGTTTGAATGTCTGTCTTATGTCCCCATTTCCATCTGTAATCTTTGAAAGATATCTCACACTTGACTTGTGTATTTGTGGTTAGTTTGTTTGCTACTGTAGACAAAGACACAAACTCAACAGTTATGGAAATTAACTTTTAATATCACATGTACAGATCTCATTTTGAGAGGATTCTCACAATTGCGCCCAAGAAAACTAATCAATCCTAGTCACGGCATTAGGGTTCATTTTAAAAAGTGAATTAGATATTTAGCAGGACAATTGGGAATCAAACATTAACTTAGCATGGGGGTTCTTCAGAAGTGGACTGAAGTGCTTCTGTTCTCTGAAAAGTGAATCCAGGGTCAACTCTGCCAGGCGCTGTCAGTCAATCATATGCTTTTAATTATGCTAAGAGAACAAAATGCTTTTCATCCCTTCCAATATCAAACTATTAGCAAAGGAAAACATGTACAACTACAAAGGACAAAAAAAGACAACAACCGCAAAAGCGTAAGAAAGGCAACCGAAAGGCTGTTGGTCGTGTCACTACGCCCTCACAGCAAGCCTTAACTGACAGGGCTATGAGTACTCCTTTACCCAGCATGCTCCCATCGTACTGCGCACGAAGGAAGCTTCCTCACACGTGGTCCACCGAGAGAGAGAGTGTGTGAGTGTGTGTGTGTGTGTGTGTGTGGTAGGAAGTTGCGAGCGGACAGCCCGAGCGTCAGGGTGCGTCCAGCTGTTCCAGCAGGGTTCTCCTCCTCTTCTCCAGCTCCCCCTCGCTCAGCTCGCTGCCCGACGTGTCCCAGCCGCCCTGGAGGAAGACCACCACATCAGGGTTCACGCATCATCTACCAGGTCATCATCTACCATCACACCACACGGTGTACAGTACACAACTAGATATATATGGTTCTAGGATTACGTTATTTATTTGAAGCTATTGCTGAGTACGGCTGTTCTTCTACAGGAAAGGTGTTGTGGAACCGGTTTGTAGCTGATTATGTCCTTCACACAAACAAATTCCCATCAGTCAGCCAGTTTTTCATCTTATGTGGCAACCGCTGGTATTCTGGTCCCCATCTCAGCAGACCTTGAATTGTGCTACAAGCAAAACGTTTTTTTTCGTATTACGAAAGATGATGTTGTTTAAAACCCACTTAATATAACAAACAACAGTTTTCGGATCACTAAATGGTGATATTTTGTCGTCAGTCCATGTCCTGTGAGAAGTGGGAACAGCTCAATCTTTGAAGACGTTTTTCTCTGCTTAGTGATTTCAGGTGTACCAACATTCACAGATGCATATCTCCTTCAAATATTTTCTTTTCAATGTATGAGACATCATTTGAAAGCTTACAATCTGCACGTTCATAATCTGTAAAAAAAAATAAAAAAATAATAATAATAATAATTAAAAAAAACTGAAAAATGACCTTGCCCTACTTGAGGACTAAATCATCAGCATCTGTCACATTTGAACACTGGACTGATAGAAAGCCTTGAGTTATATGCCTCTTTAAAAGCCCAGGTGCATGTTTAACTGGAGGCCGGGCCGGTCTAGCTGGGTTCAGGCTAGCTGGGTTCAGGCTGAGTGAGCCAAAAAAGACCACCCACCTCTTCCTTGGCAGACTTCCTTTTCGGGGACTTGTGTTTGGAGTCGGGCCGAGGCTTCCCCCGGGACTTGTCGTTCTCTTTATCTTTGTCCTGGTCCTTCTCTCGCTTGCTGTCCCTCTCCCTCCCCTTCTTCTCTCCGTCCGACTCAGAAGCCTGGAGGAACAAGAGGAGGGCCAGAGTGGTGAGGTCAGGCGCTGGACCGTTCCTGAGAACAAAGGCCTGGAGTTCACTAACGCGTGTTTGCATGGCTGCGTCTTTGACCCGCGAAAACCATCCTCGAAAACACGGACGACTACAACAATGCGACTACAACGCAGCTCTGGATTTCTAACCCAAATACGCAGCTCTGGGTGTATTCCAAGGCCTCCGGATTCAAGGGTGGTTTTCGCCAGGGGGAGTGTAATTACTAGGCGCAAACAGAGGAAAATGTGTTTGTTTTTTTAAGCGAATGCGCATTAGTGTAATTCAGGCCAAAGTCTCCTACTCCGTCCCCTCTGAGGACACAGTGTCCTAACTGAGGACACAGTGTCCTAACTGAGGACACAGTGTCCTAACTGAGGACACAGTCTCCTAACTGAGGACACAGTCTCCTAACTGAGGACACAGTCTCCTAACTGAGGACACAGTCTCCTAACTGAGGACACAGTCTCCTAACTGAGGACACAGTCTCCTAACTGAGGACACAGTCTCCTAACTGAGGACACAGTCTCCTAACTGAGGACACAGTCTCCTAACTGAGGACACAGTCTCCTACTGAGGACACAGTCTCCTAACTGAGGACACAGTCTCCTACTGAGGACACAGTCTCCTACTCCGTCCCCTCTGAGAACCTACCGACTTGTGGCGTCTCTTCTTGGCCTTCTTCTTGTGCTTCTTGGACTTCTTATAGCTTCTCTCTGGTCGTCGAAAAGACAGAAAAAACATTTAACAACAGACAATTTCTGCGCCATAATATTTCCAGTCCCGACGCTGACTGTGTGCTGTGCTCTTGGGCGGAGATGGGGGGGTTGGTGGGAATGTCAGTGAGTGTCCAGGCCTTCACTCACCAGACTCCCCGCTGGAGGAGCGCTCAGAGGGGGACTTGGACGGAGACCTCTTCTTCTTCTTGCTGTGGTAGTCGTCCTCCTCTGACTCCGAGCCCTGCGGAGAGCAAAGCAGAGCGGGTTTGAGAAGGGTAGCGCCAATCAATCAATCAATCAATCAATCAATCAATCAATCAATCAATCAATCAATCAATCAATCAATCAATCGTGATTGACAGCCTAGCTTTAACTTCCACCACATCTCATTGCCTGTGGAGGTAGATTGCTAGCATCCTACTTGGGTAATGCCCAACTAGACTGAATGGTGTTGAGTCTCAACGCCAGGCACATGAGAGTTCTTTGGCCAATACACTATGTAAGCTACGCTAACTACGCTACTGCATGCTGCAGATCTCTCTATGGGTCTGGGACACTTCATGCAAAAATCTGGTGTTCAAATCCTGACAATTCATTGCTAGCGCCGGAATCCCGACGACACCAATCAGTAACGACTTTCGCGATCAGGCCCTCCCGCCCATAGATATGCCCCGCCCATCTAACCTGGGCTAGTGTCTCATTTGCTGCTACGACCCGTCACTCTTTCAGTTTTAGCCCGTCGATACGCCCTCAGGACACCAGCTTGGGCGGCGAAGTGGCTCAGACTCTGTTATGCATGCGGAGCGCAGCGATTCAGCGTAATATTTGAGTCTGGAGAGAGACTAGAGTGGTGGAGAGAGGCTAGAGTGGTGGAGAGAGGCTAGAGTGGTGGAGAGAGACTAGAGTGGTGGAGAGAGACTAGAGTGGTGGAGAGAGGCTAGAGTGGTGGAGAGAGGCTAGAGTGGTGGAGAGAGACTAGAGTGGTGGAGAGAGGCTAGAGTGGTGGAGAGAGACTAGAGTGGTGGAGAGAGACTAGAGTGGTGGAGAGAGGCTAGAGTGGTGGAGAGAGGCTAGAGTGGTGGAGAGAGAGGTGCAGCCTGTGGAGAGGAGGTGGACTGACCGAGCGAGAGCGGGACCTCTTCCTGTGGTGTTTCTTGGACTTCTTGGAGTGTTTCTTGGTCTTGGAGTGATGATGCTGGCATTCGTGCTGCAAACACAGGTAGTAAGATGTGACTTTGGTGCGACTGCGCTTCTCGGACCATTCCTGATAGGTTAGAATGAATGAGGGGGGGGGGGGGTTACCTCCAAGACGTGCATGAAGTCTTTGAATATTCTCTTCCTCTCTGACTCCAGTGTCACATCTTCGAAGGCGGACTCTTTGAGGAACTTTTCTCGGACCTGTCGGCAAAACAGACACAAACAAAAACATGAAAGTCTTGATTCAACAATGCAAACAGATAGGTGCTTTTACCATATCTACTAAGCCCAGTACTAGTGAACTAGTCGTCCGCTAGTGTACTAGTTGCATAGAGTACTACTCATCCGCTAGTGTACTAGATTTGATTGTACTACTTGTCCGCTAGTGTACTAGACATGAGGACGCTAGTGCACTAGACATGAGGACGTACCGACTCCCAGGAGGCCTCGGGCTCCAGGGGGGGCGTGGCCTGTTTGAGCATGCTCTTGAACGCCGCCTCTTTCCTCTTCATCTTCCTGGCCTCCTCCTTCTCTCTCTCCCTCTCCCGCGCCTCCGCCTTCTCCAGCAACTACAGAGAGAGAGAGAGAGAGAGAGAGAGAAGCAGGGGTGGAGAGAGAGAGAAGCAGGGGTGGAGAGAGAGAGAGAGAGAAGCAGGGGTGGAGAGAGAGAGAGATAGAGAGAGAGAAGCAGGGGTGGAGAGAGAGAGAGAGAAGCAGGGGTGGAGAGAGAGAGAGAAGCAGAGATGGAGAGAGAGTGGTGGGGAGAGAGAGAAGCAGGGATGAGCGAGAGAAGCAGGGGTGGAGAGAGAGGGAGAGAGAAGCAGGGGTGGAGAGAGAGGGAGAGAGAAGCAGGGGTGGAGAGAGAGAGAGAGAGAGAGAGAGAAGCAGGGGTGGAGAGAGAGAGAGAGAGAAGCAGGGGTGGAGAGAGAGAAGCAGGGATGGAGAGAGAGAGAAGCAGGGATGGAGAGAGAGAGAAGCAGGGATGGAGAGAGAGGGGGAGAATGGACAGAGCCTGGTTTCTATTCACTCTCAGATTCAGATCCTGTCCAGAGCCCGCCTACTCCAAAACTGGATCTGGCGGATACCACCTCTCCCTAAACCCGCCTTAGACCAGATCCAACCTCTCCCTAGACCCGCCTCAGACCAGATCCAACCTCACTAGACCCGCCTTAGACCAGATCCAACCTCTCTAGACCCGCCTTAGACCAGATCCAACCTCACCCTAGACCCGCCTTAGACCAGATCCAACCTCACCCTAGACCCGCCTTAGACCAGATCAAACCTCACCCTAGACCCGCCTTAGACCAGATCCAACCTCACTAGACCCCCCCTTAGACCAGATCAAACCTCACCCTAGACCCGCCTTAGACCAGATCCAACCTCACTAGACCCCCCCTTAGACCAGATCCAACCTCACTCTAGACCCGCCTTAGACCAGATCCAACCTCTCCCTAGACCCGCCTTAGACCAGATCCAACCTCACTCTAGACCCGCCTTAGACCAGATCCAACATCGCCCTAGACCAGATCCAGCCTCATCCTAGACCCGCCTTAGTTAGACCGGATCCCACCTTGCCCTAGACCAGATCTAAAAAGCAAAGCGACTGGCCCCAGACCAACTCCACTACATCAGAGGACTGGTACGCAGGCTTTAAGGACAGGAGGTCTTACGCTGTTGAAGGCCAGCTTGATGTTGCCAGCGTCCAGGGTGGTGGCTCGCTTGTCCGAGCTGATAACGGAGCCGAAGTCCTCAAATCCAGTATTGACCTCCACCAGGAAGCTCTTGTCCTGCACAGAAGACAGAGACGAGACAGAGAGGGAGTCAGGCAGATCATTAGAGACTAAAAGAATAGGTCACAACGCAGGAAACCCCTGGTTTATCCACAGATTTAATATAATAGTGAAGAGAGAGAGACAGTACAGGCTTTGCTGTCCAAGTCAAATGTCAAATTCCCAGACTTTCAATGACTGAAAAGCTGAATGTCCATGACCTATAATAATGAACGGGAAAACTCTTGACGAGCGGAAAGGGGATACATGGCCACTGAAAAAATCAAGTAACCATAACAACCACTCCCGCTATATGAGAAATGTGTGAAATAACCGGATAAAGAAACCTTGAGAGTAATAAGTATGTATGTAGACACATACATACATGCATACATACATACACGCACACACACACACACACACACACACACACTCGGTACACCTCACCTTGAGGATGTCTTTGATGATCCTCTTCTCGTCATGGTAACGGGCCTTCAGATCCTCCACATAGAACTTGAACAGGTCCAGGGGGGTGGATCCTGCAGAATAGACACCATAAACTAACAACATGCACATGTTATTCAATATGTGCTCTGGCAACACGCACACACACGACACCACTGGCTGCGACAGGCCACAGCATTCTGCTACGCTTCCATCATATCACTGGTCTGAGTGGCTGCTCACAGTGGCTGTTTGGCTGTAAGAACGCATCTCTGATTGTGTGTGTGTCGCCACACTTGTGCCTGCACGTTTTTGTGTACGTGTGTGTATGTGCGTGCGCATGCGTGTATGTATGTACGTAAATGCGTGTGTGTGCATGCGTGTGTGTATGTAAATGGCCTGCACTTATCTAGCGCTTTTCCACCTTAGCGGCACTCAAAGCGCTTTACAATGGCCTCTCATTCACCCATTCACACACACATTCACACACCAATGGCGGTAGCTGCCATGCAAGGTGCTAGCCTGCTCATTGGGAGCAATTTGGGGTTAGGTGTCTTGCTCAAGGACACGTCGACATGTGGACAGTCGGAGCTGGGATTCGAACCGCTGACCCTTCGATCATGGAACGACCAGCTCTACCAACTGAGCTACAGCCGCCCCCTGTGATGTACGTGTGTGTGTGTGCATGTGTATGTAGGTGTGTGTGTGCATGCGTGTGTGTATATACGTGTGTGTATGTGTGTACATGCGTGTGTATGTGTGTGTATGTGTGCTCATGCGTATGTATGTGTATACATGCGTGTGTGTATGTGTGTACATGCGTGTGTGTATATGTGTGTGTGTGTGTGTGTGTGTGTGTGCGTGCGCTGTGGTTACCGGGCTGGCCCAGCATGTTGTTGAAGCGGATGTCGGAGCTGACGGTGGGGTACATCTCCATCCAGGCCGACATGCGTGTGTGTGTGTGTATGTATGTGTGTGTGTGTGTGTGTGTGTGCTGTGGTTACCGGGCTGGCCCAGCATGTTGTTGAAGCGGATGTCGGAGCTGACGGTGGGGTACATCTCCATCCAGGCCGACATGCGTGTGTGTGTGTGTGTATGTATGTGTGTGTGTGTGTGTGTGTGTGTGTGTGCGTGTGCTGTGGTTACCGGGCTGGCCCAGCATGTTGTTGAAGCGGATGTCGGAGCTGACGGTGGGGTACATCTCCATCCAGGCCGACATGCGTGTGTGTGTGTGTGTGTATGTATGTGTGTGTGTGTGTGCTGTGGTTACCGGGCTGGCCCAGCATGTTGTTGAAGCGGATGTCGGAGCTGACGGTGGGGTACATCTCCATCCAGGCCGACATGCGTGTGTGTGTGTGTATGTATGTGTGTGTGTGTGTGTGTGTGTGTGCGCTGTGGTTACCGGGCTGGCCCAGCATGTTGTTGAAGCGGATGTCGGAGCTGACGGTGGGGTACATCTCCATCCAGGCCGACATGGAGTGCAGCTGACCGTGGTCGTGAAGCTCGTCCAGGAATTTCTGTCAGAAAAACAACAAGGTGACCCGTCTAAAAGCACAGCCGTCCCCACCGAAGTCACCGCTGGCTGAAAGTCACTCATCCTTGACAGGCGGGTACAGCGTCACATTACTGGTACAGCGTCATCGTCTACGTCTGTCCTGCGGTGTTGGGTGAATTGAATTTTGAATAATTCTTGAATTTGAATAAGTGTACCGCCTATATTACAGACACAGTCACCCATGATTGGATGGAATAAGTAGATGAAGGTCAATTTGATAAGACTGCTAGATTACGGATAGTCATTTGCCAGATTGGGAGATTTATAACGTCTAGCTGCGCACATGGGAGCTGGAATGAGGTACTGATCAGTGCTGATAAGATATTGTAAGGACAAGCAATAACAAGAGTTCCAATGTACCTGTACTGGTTATATAAACTTTGATCATTCAGTGGATATGGTTTCACCTGACTGACAACCGAATAGATAGAAAGTTTACTATGACACACCAAAACTTTTGATAACTCTTGACATCTGGCCTGGTGCCGAGCAGCACCACTGTGTGTGTGTGTGTGTGTGTGTGTGTGTGTGTGTGTGTGTGTGTGTGTGTGTGTGTGTGTGTGAGAGAGAGAGCTCTCACCTGGAAGGACTCTCTGTTCTTGCGCTGGCGTCTCCTCTCTCTCAGCAGAGACTTCTGCTTCTCGTCCTCCTCCTCCTTCTCCAACGCCCGGATGTGCTCCTCAAAACAGATGAGAGCGTCCTCCTTATCCATGTCTGCACGAGAGGAGGGGAGGAGGAGAGGAGGAAGAGGAGAGTCATCAAGACACTCACAGTGGAGATGGAGTCATCAAGACACACACAGTGGAGATGGAGTCATCAAGACACTCACAGTGGAGATGGAGTCATCAAGACACTCACAGTGGAGATGGAGTCATCAAGACACTCACAGTGGTACACAGACACGCACACACACCACGTGACTCACACACACTCAAGTCCCAAACACACGGACACTTCCCTTAGACGTGCATGTGTAAACACACGGGCAGACGGACGCGCTCCGGCTGAAGAGACCGCGGTGTCGTGGGCCCGGTCAGCGACTAAGCCTCCTCTCATATTCAGTCACGCGAGGAGCGGTTTCAATACCCCTCACTGACGCACGCACGTCAACATCTGACCCCGCCTTAGTCATGAACACACTTGAAGCCTGGCCAACCATTATTCTGTCTTTCTAACAGAACTCTATACCCTTTGCATCACTTGCACACGACCGCTGATTGCATTACATATCACGACGGCACACACATTGTATCAATAAAACATCGCACATACATTAAATTACACTGCACACACACTCTCAGACCACACTCCCTTCTGCATATTTTTTTTTTTTTTTTTAATATATTGTATTTGCACTGTCCTGTCCTGCACCCTGTCTATGAGTGATGTGTGTGTGTGTGTGTGTGTCCATACTCTGCAGCTCCTCGTCCTCTGCGAAGGTGGGGTTGTCCAGCAGGTACTGCTGGGCCTCGGACCAGGTGGTGCGGTAGGTGACGTTGGCCATGTTGTCCAGGATGTTCTTCAGGGCCTCCCAGTTCCTCTTCCTCAGCTGCTTTGCTTGCTCCTGGACCCAGGGAAGGCAGAGGAACGCCACGTGTTTGAGAAGCGCTGGGTGATGTACTGTGTGTGTGTGTGCGGTGCACATGTGTGTATCAAGTCGAGTGGACACCTCCCCAGACTAAAATATCAGTGAACTGTGAAGGCTGTATTGAAGATCACGCGTAGGGCTGTGCAATAAAATCGATACAGTGATACATCACAATATTTTTTTTCCCATGATACTATCGATTTTCCAGCCCCTCGTATCAATACATTAGCACAAGGGAAATATACAAGCTACGTTTTTGCCTCTGCCCAGTGCTTGCGATCTCTAGACACTGTGTACCATTGTGCATTGCGAGTTGTTACTGTATGTATTTGTTACTTGTATGCAAGATCTGACTGGTTCAGTAAGAGTGATTCAGCCGACCAACCTTCTCCTTCTTAGCCAGGTAGAACAAGACGTCTTCGTAGATCTCCAGCCTGTCTCTCTCCGGAACACAGCTCCACACCTCCTGATCCCCAAACATCTGCTCCGCTTTCCTGGTTCACACACACACACGCACGCACACATACACACACACACTAAACGTCAATCAACTTTATCCTACATCTAGCACAATGCCACTTCCTTCCACATGGGGGCAACACCACACCAGTTAACCTCCTCACTACTCCTCATCACCAGTTAACCTCCTCACTACTCCTCATCACCAGTTCACCTCCTCACTACTCCTCATCACCAGTTCACCTCCTCACTACTCCTCATCACCAGTTCACCTCCTCATCACCAGTTCACCTCCTCACTACTCCTCATCACCAGTTCACCTCCTCACTACTCCTCATCACCAGTTCACCTCCTCACTACTCCTCATCACCAGTTCACCTCCTCACTACTCCTCATCACCAGTTCACCTCCTCACTACTCCTCCTCACCAGTTCACCTCCTCACTACTCCTCCTCACCAGTTCACCTCCTCACTACTCATCACCAGTTCACCTCCTCACTACTCCTCATCACCAGTTCACCTCCTCACTACTCCTCATCACCAGTTCACCTCCTCACTACTCCTCCTCACCAGTTCACCTCCTCACTACTCCTCATCACCAGTTCACCTCCTCACTACTCCTCATCACCAGTTCACCTCCTCACTACTCCTCATCACCAGTTCACCTCCTCACTACTCCTCATCACCAGTTCACCTCCTCACTACTCATCACCAGTTCACCTCCTCACTACTCATCACCAGTTCACCTCCTCACTACTCCTCATCACCAGTTCACCTCCTCATCACCAGTTCACCTCCTCACTACTCCTCATCACCAGTTCACCTCCTCACTACTCCTCATCACCAGTTCACCTCCTCACTACTCCTCATCACCAGTTCACCTCCTCATCACCAGTTAACCTCCTCACTACTCCTCATCACCAGTTCACCTCCTCACCAACCAGCGCATGCAATAGGTCTGAGTCACTCCTACCAGACAGACGTCTGTGCATCAAGTGTTTTTACACAATCATGCAGCAGCAGACACATCAACCGTCTGGGGTGTTTAAATCAGCCATGGTCCGCAGAGCGCCATCTAGTGGGCCGCGGAGGCAGCGGTAGCCTACCGCCAAATGGTTAGAAAAAAATCAAATAAAGTTTGGTAGTCTAAGAAGCTAGTTATTTTCATATCTAAATGTACTCAAGAATTCACAAACAAAAAAAATGTTAAAATGTATAATTTCAATGATGAGTTACGTTTGAATATCACCGTGCCAATCACATCCGAATGTGCTCAGCTAACGTAGCTTGCTAGCGAAGGTTGCCTTGGAAGCAAACTTTCCCTCACCCTCGGATGTGAAAAGTGACTGACCACCTTTTTATCTCATGTATTTGGGAAGGTGATCCTCAGAATTTTTTTAACAATCAAAAGTGGGCCTTCAGTTACAAAAGGTTGACAACCTCTGGTTTAAATACAACTATCTAGGGGAAACTTTTCAACTCAGGTCATTGTCTCTCTTCCAGTGCTAGCGCTTAGCCCTAGCGGTGCTGTGCTAGTGTGGCATTTGAGGGCGGCAGCCGCAGGATTAGCGGGGGGTCCGTCTGGAGCGCGAGAAGGACAGGACACGGTCGGAGGCGGAGCCAGACGACCCGGCCGCCTCTCCTCCGCAGCTCGGCCTGTGCCGTCCTTGCCATGCGGTCGCCATGGTGCCGCCGGGCTCCAACTTGGCCCGCCGGGCGAGGTCAAGGTCACCTCACCGGCCAATCGGCGTCCCCTCTTGCTGTTGTCAGCGGCAGCACCATTCACACCCAAACACGCCGGGGTGGCGGAGTGACTGTGGTGAGGTCACATGCAGAAAACGAACACCTGCTACTTCGTCAATGTCAAACCGTTTTCTTTCACACTTTCACTCTTCTTTCAGGAAAGGGTACAACACACAAGCCAACCAACCTACATCTTTTTACCCACTAAGTACACTACAAAGGGGGTGTGTTAGTATGGTAGGGCTGGCTAGTATGGTAGGGATGTGCAAGTATGCTCCTGGTGAGTTAATATGCTAGAGATGTGCTAGTATGGTAGGGATGTGTTAGTATGCTAGGGATGTGCTAGTATGGTAGGGATGTGCTAGTGTGGTAGGGATGTGCTAGTGTGGTAAGGATGTGTTAGTATGCTAGGGATGTGTTAGTATGATAGGGATGTGCTAGTATGGTAGGGATGTGCTAGTGTGGTAGGGATGTGCTAGTGTGGTAAGGATGTGTTAGTATGCTAGGGATGTGTTAGTATGCTAGGGATGTATTAGTATGCTAGGGATGTATTAGTATGCTAGAGATGTGTTCGTATGGTAGGGATGTGTTAGTGTGCTAGGGATATGTTAAGTGTGGTAGGAATGTTTTAGCGTGGTTGAGATGTGTTAGTATGCTCTGCGTGAGTTAATATTGTCCGTTAATATTCTAGGGATGTGCTAGTATGCTCTGGGTGAGTTAATATTCTAGGAATGAGCTAGTATGCTCTGGGTGAGTTAATATTCTAGGGTTGAGCTAGTATGCTCTGGGTGAGTTAATATTCTAGGAATGAGCTAGTATGCTCTGGGTGAGTTAATATTCTAGGAATGAGCTAGTATGCTCTGGGTGAGTTAATATTCTAGGAATGAGCTAGTATGCTCTGGGTGAGTTAATATTCTAGGAATGAGCTAGTATGCTCTGGGTGAGTTAATATTCTAGGAATGAGCTAGTATGCTCTGGGTGAGTTAATATTCTAGGAATGAGCTAGTATGCTCTGGGTGAGTTAATATTCTAGGAATGAGCTAGTATGCTCTGGGTGAGTTAATATTCTAGGGTTGAGCTAGTATGCTCTGGGTGAGTTAATATTCTAGGAATGAGCTAGTATGCTCTGGGTGAGTTAATATTCTAGGAATGAGCTAGTATGCTCTGGGTGAGTTAATATTCTAGGAATGAGCTAGTATGCTCTGGGTGAGTTAATATTCTAGGAATGTCAGTGTTTCCCCTCATATTTCCTTCTGGTCCGGTGGCTGCATCCAAGCGGATGGAGCGTTTGTGTGTGTGAGTGGGGAGTGTATTTCAACCATGTTCGCAGGTGCAACAATTTTGAATAAACATTATGTGATTTATACATACAGCTAGATCACTCAAGAGCACATTCCTTAATAAAGAATAGCTTGCTTTTTCTACGGGGCTTGAGAATGATGCAAATTTGACACATTGGCCAATTTGATCTGAAATGATCATAGTATATTAATAATATTAATATATATATTAATATAAATAATATTTCAACACAGAACAGACATGTTTGTGTCTCCTGCTTTCTACAGCCTACTGTACATGAACATGCACTATTGATGGAAATCTAATTTCCAACTGGTGAAAACAGTAAAGTTGAAACTGGGTTTCTATTTTAGGAATAAGGCTCGTTTTAACTTCAAGGCCAAACAGACTTGTTGAAGCCTCCGTTATGTCTGTTCTGGACTATGGTGATGTTAAATACATGCATGTCTGCTGGACTATACAGATGTTATATCCATGCACGTCTGTGCAGGACTATGCAGATGTTATATGCATGCATGTCTGCTCTGGACTATGGTGACGCTATATACATGCATGCATCCTCACAATGCATACACTTGCTGGACACTGTCTACCATGGAGCACTGACATATATGACACATCTTAAAGCCCTTTCTCTCCATGGCACTTTGTATGCTCGGGGTGGAAGGTCTCCCTTATCCACCCGCAGACTTAACCACTGGTACAGTATATCCTTATTTATAAGGCTGGTCTGCTCCCAGCTTACCTACAGATCTACTGTACATCCTCCAAAAAAGGTACAGGAAGTCTTTTTCTTCACTCACAGGACTTATTCTGTCCATGGGGTCCGTACTAAACTAGGAAAAAGGGCGTTCAGGTATGCGGCTCCCTCCACCTGGAACCAGCCGCAAAACAACCTGAGCCTTCGAGAGCTGGCCTCGCTGGACGCCTTTAAAATGCCTTGAAATGACATGGAATCAGACACGTCTGGCTGCAGATGTCTTGAATGAGGATGAATGATTCTGTAAGCTGCCCTTTGCTTGTTGTTGTTGTTTTATGTTTCAAACCCTGCTGCCAGTCTTGGCCAGGACTCTTGTAAAAGGGATTTTTAATCTCAATGAGACCCCTGTTCTTGGTTAAAAAAAAATAAAAAAATAAAAAAGGTTTTGGCAATAAACCTTGTCATTCGTTGTCACACTGCTCAATCAGTGACGAGTCTGGCGACGCAAATTAATCTGATTCGGGCCGAGAGATTCTCTCGGCACCAATCAGATTCAGTCCAGACTATTTTGCAAGAGCACCGTCGCTGCATCCGGGGCTGGCTCCGCCCAAGACGACTGTGATTGGTTTAAAGAAATACTGCGTTTTCCCCCCCTATTGCAGAATGGTAATATGTCCAGCCAGACCTGTCTCCGGCGCTGGCACAGCGTAAACCAAGTGTGGAGATAGGTCTGGCTATGCGAGACTAGTGTTCAGGTAACGTGTTCAGGCAGTGTTCAGGTAATGTGTTCAGCGGGGCCGCGTACTTGTATCTGGTGGTGGAAGTCATCTTATCATGGTTCTCCAGGAAACGCTGGTAGGTCTCCTTGGACTCCTTGTACTTGATCCTGGCCTCCTCCTTCTCCTCCTTCTCCGTCTGCACCTTGTAGGCGTTGAACGCCTGCTTCTTCTCACTCAGCTTGGGCAGGGCGCTTCAGAGACAAACACGCACATCAACACCTGACAACACTTTGAACAATAGAACACCTTGCCTATACGATAAACAATAACAATTAACTTGTCTATACAATAGACAAGTGACTGCACAACTGTATACTGTACTCAAATGTTATTTAATTGCACTGCCTACATCATGGACACAGACAGTCATCCATGACCGGATGGGATAAGTAGATGAGGATGATACTGCTAGACCGCTAGACTAAGGGTAGTAAATCGGTGGTATGGGAACCTTTAAATATCTAGCTGCATGCCTAGGACTGGAATGAGGAACTGATTAGCTATTATATAGATACTGAAAGGACAAGCAATGACAAGAATTCCAATATGGCAAATAAACAAACAGAAATGCAATGCATTCTTCTAATTAATGGCAGGTTTAGATGAGGGTTTGATATTGATCTGTTGTGTATGAGGATCAGTCAATGTTGTTGGTTAGTTAGCAAACCAACATCAGTTTTCTAGTGAATGCCAGTACCAGGACCTGTTTTGATATAGTTCGATCAGGTTTGATGCAGTCTGACTCAATGGATGTAGGTTTTGGGGATAAGCCTCACGACTACGTGAAATGACAACAACCTAGCAGCCGCTCCGCCCAAGACGATTGTGATTGGTTTAAAAGTAATACAGTTTTTCCTACTCCTCATCTCCGAATGGTAATGAGTCCAGCCAGAACTTTCTCCAGCACCGGCGCAGCGTAAACGAAGTGTGGAGATAGCTCTGTCTATGCTCGACTAGGCTTCATGTGTCATACTAGTGGGCGAGGGTACCTGTAGCGTGGGTCGTTGATGATCATTTTCATGGCCTGCTCCCACGACGCGTTGGATGAGACTCCCTGGATGGATACGATCAAAAAGGATGAGCGTTAAGGCTGACGGGAGCATCGTCCACTCCACTCCTATCAAATCAAATCAGCTTTCAAGCAGACGAGGTTTTCTTAGGCCCGCGTTACCGTCAACACCTCAGGGAACGCTGGCAGTGAGGGTATCGTTCACACGTGCGTTAGTGGTCATGTACATGTGGATCACAGCGACAGACAAGGTTAGTGCATTTTCTTAATTACTAATAGATGGGAGGTTGGAGGGTGTGGAGTGCCAACAATTTGGCAGAAATGCCAGCCGGGGGAGGCGTCCTTACGTAAGTTGCCCTTTCCTCCACCCCCTCCCTCCACCGCCCCCGTCTCCCCGAGAGAGACAGTCCTTCATCCATTATGAACAGACTTCTCACACCGCATCTGCCTTGTCAACTGTCAATAGTTATTCTAGCCCAGCGAAGCATGTCACTCTCCGTCGGCCTAATCCCGCCCACGCCGCGCCTCCGTTCAGCGGTGCTAATCATGAAGACACAGCCATTAAGAACTCGGGAGAAACAACAGCCAGCAATCTCAGTTGAGAGCTTTGCGCGCTAAATTAAAAAGACCTAAATATAGTCTCGCTGAGCCACCACGGTGTGCAAACAGAAGTCACGTGACGCGCGCCTGGCGTGCACACACACCCACACACACACACCAGGAGGTGAGGCTTAGCAATCATGCTAAGACCTTCCAAATGCTCTGGAGAAAATTGATTAAATAGACACAGTCACACACCGGGGTGAGAATCATTCAGGTAGGATATGGATCATCGGGGCGGAGGGACATGCAGTCAGTGACATGGTGATCACTCTAAGGGACCTCCTAGCCAATCAGAGTGTGATTCATGTTGGTGACTGACTAGAGAAGCTGTAGGGTAGCTCTGCATCTGTGAGCGTTGCATCTACTACACAACAACACGGCTGTCAATCGATTTAAAAATGTAATTAATTACATGATCTGTAATTATTGCATCTAATTAATCGCAGATCATTTTTTGCTGGGAAAAGCCCTCAAATGAAGATATTTAAATTAAAAGACATTAAATTATTGTGGCAGGGGAGTGAAGCATTGAAAATTCATTAACCCAGGCCAGGTCCAGCCTGGCTTATGTGCATGGCTGGCTTGTTTCTGTTCAGGACTGGTAGGACGGAAGCTAGTCATGCCACTGAAATAGCTGTGAATTGAAATGATGAAATAATGTCTGATAAATAAAGATGGGTCTTGCCGCCTGGACACATCAGTTCCAATGCTTCCAATTCTAATCCAGCACAATAAGAGCGGGATAGCCAGTTAGCTCATGAGTTCACAACAACTAGCAGCAGCTTCCATAACATTAATGGTAGCAGTCAGTGGCTAAAGCAGTTACACTGATGATTCCTGTAACGTTAGCTATTTTGCTGCAATTCATATTATTGTATAGTATATATTTATCCTGTTTTCACAATAATTTTGTGCTTGGGATGTATTCAGTGTTTCCCTTACCATTACGGGCCCCCTGTATTTAACGGGTTACTGTATTTAAATGGTGGAAATATCATTGAAAATTCTATCATAATTCGAGTAGAATCTGCAATAATCGATTTGAAATTGAATCGTGGCCCCAAGAATCAAGATCGAATCATGAGATCACTACCAACTCCCACCCCTAATGAATATGTACTACTATTCGCAACACACTATCTACTACACTACCTCAGGATTGGCTGACCACAGTGCAAAGCTTCCCAACACAACACACTTCCTGAGTCAGTTCCCTAGTAACCCCACTGCCATGGTGGAAACCTGCTCACCTTCTCCTTCAACAGCTCTTTGAAGGCCTGCTTTGCCTCTTCTTTGGTGTTCCATTTGTAGGTCTTCTTCTGGATCTCCGGCCTCTCCTCCTTGGCACTATCAGCACTGAGAGAGAGAGAGAGAGAGAGAGAGAGAGAGACAGAGAGAGAGAGACAGAGAGAGAGACAGAGAGAGAGACAGAGAGAGAGACAGAGTGGGACAGGGAGGGAGAAGGATAAATATAAAACTTCATTAAAAGATTTCGATTTTGGTTCTGTGATGGGATGCGGATGTAGAGATTAGATAGACAACAGTTCAGCGGCCTCATTTATAAATGTTGCATACGCACAAAATAATGCATGCGCTACTTTCTATGCAATCTTTGGGATTCATAAAAAGCCAGCTTGATGGAAGGCGCTGCCCTCCACGGACACTCTGACCCATGCGTATGCACATAGAGAAATTAAAAGGTGTGATTCCGATGGCAGGAGGATGAAACTTGAGAAACGCTTTGGAATTGATACCATTGTGTAAAAAATAGAAATATTACCTCTCACTTATTGTGATTGAGGTATATTAGTGCACACACACACACACAAACACACACACACACATGAGAAAACATGATTATAACAAATACAAATGGAGATATGTTTTTGCAGAGAAGAACCCCTCAAATATGTTGTACAGTTTAATCGGGAATTGTATTTAATTGGATCAGTACTTATTAAACAATACTTGCATGTATTAAGTGTGTGTACTAAATTTCCTAACATGAAGTGAAATCCACCTTTATTAAGATGCATGTCAATAAAGGAGGATGGATTTCATTGCATGTTATGAAATGTATTCTCATAAAGAGCCTAATGATGTGAACAGTGGGACAAATTCTGTTTAAACTGATGCCCTTTTCGAAGCCTCAGCTGGGCTGATACGAGTGCACAGTTTCAATAATATATTATCACAGTGGCACGAACGGGGACTGAACCCAATGATCTTTTACACGGTTTACGACGCCTTGCAACCTCGCCACTAGCTTCAACCTCCCTTACAAGAACTTCCATTTCACACTGGGTTCTCCTTCAGCCTTTCTGTCATGCAGTCAGTATGAATGAATATCAATTAGGGGCGTTTCACTGGCAACTATGGGCTTTAAAAGAGTGGGACAAGAGGTGCCCTTGCGTGTCGAGTTGGTTGCGACTTCTAATGGGGAAATGATGCACCGTCCTGTCTTTGCACTGTCCTGTCTAGTCCCTGCACCCTGTCTAATGTTGTCTATCCAGCAGTGTTACGCACCAACTGACCAGGACAAATTCCTAGTACTGTGTGTGTAAAAACCTACCTGGCAATAAAACTGATTCTGAAACCGGGGGGGGGGGGGGGGTGGGGGGATATAAGCTAAAATTCATATCACAATATTTTCCACTGTCCGGACGATATCAATATGATATCACGATATATGAGGGGGAAAAAATTACGGATAACATAGTCGCCCTTCTTGTGCGAGTGCGTGCAAACCTTTTTTTTTGGCACTAATTTGGACAGATCAGATGAATTTGAAGACTGTTTCTTTAATTAACAATAAAATTAAAAATCACTTTACTGTAATGCAGCCTTTAAAACCAGGAAAAGACTAAACTTATGCGATACCATATTATGATATCCACAATATCCAAAATCTAAGACGACATCTTAGTCCCACTGCGGTATCGATATATTAGACAGGATATTTTTTGTGTGTGCAAACCTTCCATGTTTCATCTATCCGCCACCTTTTGATGTGAATACTCTGCACTGTTTTCTACATGAGGCCCCTCATCAGCTGGACTGGACATGGGGTCAGAGGCCCTGTGCTATTCCTGGTAGTATCAGTGTGTTTATCATAACAACAGGGTACAAGGTACAATGAGAGAGAGTTTGCGTGCGTGTGTGTGTGTGTGCGTGTGTGCCTGCACGTCTGTGTGTTTGACTGTGGTGCATGTGTGTTTGTTTGCGTGTGTGTGTGTGTGTGAGCCTCCGCCTGCGTCTCACCTGGCCGTGGCCTCCATGCCAGCGGAGGTGTCGGCGGTGGCGACCGGTGTGTCGGCGCTGACCTCCGGCACGTGCATGACCATCTGGGACAGGTGCTCCTCCACCACGGCTGCCGCCGCCACCGGCGGCGCCAGGGCCTCCGCCTCCATCATGGTCGCCATGGCAACGGCGGGGTCGGGCAGCGCGGCGGGAGCGGGGAGGGTCCCGGGGGCGGCGGCCTCCGACGTTCTGCAGGAGATCACAGAAGATGAGCCGACGGTCAGGCGAGCACCAGGACGCTCTTCGATTTAACGAGATTAATTAACAAGACCTCTCCTTTAAGCCTGATTAATAATAAGACCTCTCCTTTAACTCAATAATCGTTTTTTAACGTCAAGCGCAGAGGGCCGGGGGATAATCTTACCCATTCTCCTCTGCTTTGATCATGGCTGAAAGAAAACAGAAATGTGTGTGTTAAAATAGGCCAATAGGTGAAATGTGTGTGTTAAAACAGGCGCCTCTCTCTCTCAGAGGAGCAGCTCAGAGGTCAGACAGGCTGTTGAGATGACTCACCCTCTAGATCCTCCAGCTCCTTGGGCTTGGTCCACCGGGACTCCTTGGTCTGGGAGTTGTAGTAGTAAGGCTTCCCTGTGTCTGACTTGTACTCCTTCCACGGACATTTAGACAGCATTTGCTGCAACAACACAAGCGTTCCAGAAACATAAAGACAAACAGAGAGAAAGAGAGGTGTGAGAGAGAGAGAGAGAAAGAAAGAGAGAAAGAGAGAAAGAGAAAGAGAGAGAGAGAGAGAGAGAAAGAGAGAGAGAGAGAGAGAAAGAGAGAGATAGAAAGAGAAAGAAAGATATGGTAACCAGGTCTTACTTCTGCAGGAGACTTGAGGTCTTCTGGTTTCTCCCAGGTGGACTGCTTGGTCTCAGTGTTGTAGTAGTAGGTCTTCCCATCCAGAGACTTGTGCTCCGTCCACAGGGACTTCTGGGGAGGACAAGGATGGGCCTTAATGACACGTCACAACAACATGTAAAAGAATGGTGGAGCGGTTTACAGCATCTCCTAGGGGAAGTCATTACCAGCTTACAGAGCATTTCTGAGCAGAAGACCCTGGTCATATCAGGTCATGATGGAGGAGTGGGTGACTACACATGAAGTGTAGTCGCCTGGTGTTCAACCACCCCAAGTTCTCCCACACAACTTCCCTTCTTCATTCTCTACACTAGCTCCCTGTAGCAGCTCATATTCAGTTTAAAACTCTGGTACTAGCCTACAGGGCAATGAAAGGAACAGCTTCCTCCTATCTCCAGATCATAGACAAACCCTACAACCCCTCCCCGACTACTATGCTCTGCTACTTTGGGGCGACTGGTTGCCCCATCATTCTGAAGCCCCTGCAGGCGATCTACACAGTAACAGCTCTTCTCTGTCCTGGCCCCACAGTGGTGGAATGAACTGCCCACTGACGTCAGGACAGCAGAGGCGCTGCCTATCTTTCGCCACAGGCTCAAAACTCACCTCTTCTAGAAGTACTACCAGGATCCTCACTCTTAAGCACCTATTGTAATTTGTAGTTTGCTACGCTTGCACTTTAGCTTCAGCACTAGATGATGCTCTTAGTCACTTGTTTAGAAAGGAGATGCACTTGTGAGTTCTGGTGAGTAGTAGTACACTGACTTCCTATGTTAAATGGAAATATTGTAAGTCACTTTGGATAAAAGCATCTGCTAAATGACCAATGTAAATGTAAGTGTGAGCTCACCTTCTTTGGCTGGTCATCCTGTGGGGAGCCATTTGTGGTACTCTGGACAAAGAGAACAGAAAACCACAACAGTGATGATTATCTCCACATCACTCTTAGAAGGGTACGCGAAACACAAACTATGCACGGCTTCTGCTGTACCACTTGGCAGTAGGGACAATGGAGCATGAAAATGAAGGCTGTACTCACAACTGCTCCTGCTGCACTGGTAGCTGCAAATGAGAAAAATGAAAATGAGATTAAATGAACCCACTCAAGCAATTCAATGTTTACCAAATGAGAGGTTTGTGAGAAGACCATTAAGAGTCTTACCAGTGGCTGTGTCGACTCCGGGCTGTGGACAAGGTACATCGTTAGTCAACAACAAGACTGATTTGAAAATATACTACCTGTGTGTGATTTTTTTTTTTTTTTTTAATAGTTTTGTCTTGTGACAATACAGCCTAATATATGACATGACGGTATGTGGTTAATGAACACCCTTCAGCTTCTATCATGTTGTTAAAGACTTGATGACATCCTGACACTCGTCCACTGACAGGTTGAAACTCTCAGCTCTCCCCTCTTAATTCATTAAATGATCTGGCTGCTGTCACATCCTCACACTAAGAGGTTTTCAAATGTCTAAATTGATTTTCACTATCATGTTACACTAAGAGGTTTTCAAATGTCTAAACTAATTTTCACTTTCACGTCACACTAAGCTATTTTCAAATGTCTAAAGTGATTTTCACTTCACACCACACAAAGAGGTTCTCAAATGTCAACTGATTTTCACTTTGCTTTTATGTTTTATTTTTATAATGTCTGGAATTCTGTGTGCACTGCTTTCTTAGCCAAGCGTCTCTTGAAAAATATATTTTAAAGCTCAGTTAAAGTTAATTAATAAATACATAATGGTAACGCTTAGAATAAAGAGTATACACATGGGGTTAAATTACACCCAAGAACATTATGATTCTCCTCTGCTTTGCCATTTTAAGAAAGCCTAGTCTAGAAGTGTCTCACAAATGTATTCAAGTATGTCAAATCTGTCATAAAATGTACATAACCATGGAAATGTTAAGGTTTTAGTAAAGCACATTCCTAATCTCCCCCATGTGAATATTCAAATTCCTCTGTACTGACACGTCTATGTCGGTGGTGTTCCTACAATCTGTGGTGTGAGTTGTGCTAAAGTTGACAGCTCCTCCTGACGGTGTTGTTCCAGACTCTATTCTGGGAGTGTGGAGTGTTGCAGACTCTATTCTGGGTGCGTGGAGTGTTGCAGACTCTATTCTGGGTGTGTGGAGTGTTGCAGACTCTATTCTGGGTGTGTGGAGTGTTCCAGACTCTATTCTGGGTGTGTAGAGTGTTCCAGACTCTATTCTGGGTGTGTGGAGTGGTGCAGGCTATTCTGGGTGTGTGAAGTATTGTTCCAGACTCTATTCTGGGTGTGTAAAGTGTTCCAGACTCTATTCTGGAAGTGTGGAGTGTTCCAGACTCTATTCTGGGTGTGTGAAGTGTTATTCCAGACTCTATTCTGGGTGTGTGAACTGTTGTTGCACTCTATTCTGGGTGTGTGGAGTGTTCCTGACTCTATTCTGGGTGTGTGGAATGTTGCAGACTCGATTCTGGGTGTGTGGAGTGTTCCAGACTCTATTCTGGGTGTGTGAAGTCTTCTTCCAGACTCTATTCTGGGTGTGTGAAGTCTTCTTCCAGACTCTATTCTGGGTGTGTCAAGTGTTGGTCCAGACTCTATTCTAGGTGTATGGGGTGTTGTTGCAGACTATTCTGGGTGTGTGGAGTGTTGCAGACTCTATTCTGGGTGTGTGGAGTGTTCCAGACTCTATTCTAGGTATGTGAAGTATTGTTCCAGACTCCATTTTGGGTGTGCAAGATGTGACGTTAGCAGAGTTACCGGTCCCGTTGGCTGCATGGCCGCAGCTGGCATGCGGGGGGGCATCATCATCCCAGGCATCATGGGGGGCATCATGCCTGGCATCTAATAAAAGAGAGGGTCATGAAATATTCATCCAACCCCAGTCAGCTCAACTCTGTCCCGCGCCGGGGCACCAGAGCGCAGGAGGCGGGGTATTAATAACACGTAGCGAGAGACGGTGGCGACGGGGATGAGAGGTGAGGGCGACACCGCCACCTTGCCTCGACTACGGCGTGAAACAGCCGGGGAGCCAATCTGCAGGCAGCGCCGGCCGTCTCACCACTCTGGCAGCAAGATCGCACCTCCGACAACATCACACCTTGTCATGTGGATAATAGCATCCCAAATGCTAACTGCAATTAGCAGGATTTGCGTGATAATACTTAAAAGGTATTTTTAACTTTGATGACTGCATCTTTAAAAAAAAAATATTAGTCTACTGAAAAGTTGGGTTAAGACACCGAGACACGCATGACATCATTAGGTTTGAAAACCCATTCTCTGTAAAAAAAAAAAATTAGTATCAATGAGCGTCTTCATTTTGTCACAGCCCAACACTACTAGAAATGTATTTATGATTGGCATTACTCAGTAATAGATATGTTTGGTGCTAGATCGGGGCTGGAACACAAAACACTGGACAATTAGCCAGATTAGTTCTGACTAATACTGCATTCCAGTTGTGTCGGACACATCAGTTTTACCGCGTTTGACGTCAAAATCGTCAAACATAAAATTAGTCACCTGAACGGCGTAAAAAAATCAACCCCCAAAATCAAGATGCCAGCCCCGCGAATCAACAATAAGCGAAAGCTGTAATGACTGTTTATTTGCGCTTCTATCTTATTTAAATCACATTAAATAAGTTGTACACACAGTACTGTCCAACTTCTATCAGTGGACAATGTTGCTACGGTGTTTGTATGCGCAAAATAACGCACGGTGCGTTATCAACTATTGCTAACAATGGCTAAGTTGGCTAGAGCTACAGAGTAGGGGCGAAAGTGGGCTTTTCCCATTTTATCGCCTTGTGTTTCTGGAACACATTTAACTGGGACATGACGTCATCCTGGGATGCCAAATCCGGAGCTTCGATACAACTGGAACACAGCATAAGACCACTGACTGATACTGATATATATCTGATCATATATAGATACTAACACACTATCACTATGAATATGTTTGGTACAGCTGAGCTCACCTGTCCCATTGGTGGGCCCCCCATGGGGGGCATCATGCCCGGGGGCATCATGCCCGGGGGCATGGGGGTCATGCTGGGAGGTCTCTGCCCCATGGGCGGCATTCCCATCGGAGGAAAATGAGGCGGCATTCCCGGTGGTCCCATCTACACACAGATTTGGACAAAGACGACCAATGAGATCATCCCCCTCTCTCTGACCCGACGTGACCCATGACATTTGGAGATGCCATAGGGTACAAACAACAGCACATAAAAAAGAGGACAGACTTTTTTAGATACAAACTCACAAAAGGCGGAGGCATCCCGGCCGGTGGGACACCAGGGTAAGGTGGTGCTTGGCTCGGGCCACTATTAGCATCTGCTGAAGACTGCCATGGACAAGAGACCTCATAGTTATACTCCTAACAGCCCTGGCGGAGACTACTGATATGGCTACAACTACTACTAATAATAGTTCTTTTTATTTATATAAAGCATTTTTCATTGTGAAAAAACCTTCTCAAGTGCTGAAACTAGCTAGAATCTAGGCCCAAATAAAGTACTTCGAAATGCCAATATTTGAGATATTCTATTCTCATTGCAATATAACGTTACTTGACTAGTACTGTTCTCTTGTGTGCTGAGGGTCACATTGTATTATAACACACAGGAACCTAGTTAGCAGAGCTCCTCCAGGTGGAACGTTAGCTACAGATTCATATAACGTTAGCGAGCTAACAATTGACCATACCAGAGCAGAGGACATGTATTGTGCAGAGTAGCTACAGATAACTAGCTAGCTAGTTTCTTTGCTGTTAGCTAGCTAGCTAACGTGGCCGCCAGTTAGCTAGCTAGCCAATTAGAAGCTGCGGGTAGCACTGCCACTAACGAGCTAATAGCTAGCTGGATCGAGAAGGCTGGCTAGGTGCGCTTACTCGAGTCTAGCTAACGGTGGCTAGCTATACCAAAGACAGCGGGATCTCTGGCTCTGTTTCTGCTCGTCTCTTCTTTGTACCTGGCGAGGTAGTTAGCTAGCTAGCCTAGCTAGGTACCATGCCGGCTTGCCACTACTAGCTTAGCTAGCTAAGCTAACGTTAGCCGCTAGCTTGCCGGTGGCTGACGACGGGTTCTATACATAAGTTGAAGACTTAACAACCAAGTTACTAAGAGAGGTACATTCACTTTTTTATTATAATTTAAAAACAGTTAGAAAGTGAGAATAGCAACAGCAGATAGGAATTCCACCTAAATTAGGATAGATTTTGAATAAACTGCACTCACCATGTTGACTAGTAGTGAGCGTCCAGACACGGCCACTGCACTATAACGCGGGCTCTGATTGGTGTAAGCAAAAAGGATGCTGGATACCTTCGTGCTGCGCACAGATTGCGCAAACAAGCACCAAATGACCCAAACATCGTGAACAAGGCATGTAGGTGGCTGTCAATGGTAATCTAGTTATGGATCATGCTGATACATACTTCAGTTTACCTGTCAATGACTAAAATATGACATTTTCTATTTTTATTTTAGGTGTCATAGTACTGTGCCCATGTTGGGATATAAAACATTTACGGTTGGTGTTCAGAATCAGATTCAGCAGACCCTCCCCACTGCCTGGGGATCATTTAGAGAGCAGGGAGCAATTTTCCAATAATTGGCCCACATAATTCAACTGCTATTCCTGTGCCAGGACACAATTGGCTCCAAACAGGGTGGAAAATTGCGCAAATGGGCTAATAGAAAGCTACTGTATATATCCATCATGTGCCATTCACTGTGCTCCTGAAACCCTAACTATTTGTACAAAAGTGTTGGGAGAACAGAACATTGGGTCTTGTTAACATTGAAGAAGGATGGCTTGGATGGGATAAATGGGCAAAAAGGGCAAATTCCACTGGCTACCACTGAAGATGTGTGTGTGTGTACAGTATGTGTGTACGTGTGTGTGTGTGTGTGTGTGTGTGCGCAGTGTCGCGGCTCACTCATGTGTGTTTGTATGTGTCACGTGTGGCTAATAAAGACCCTCAAGGTCCAGTAATTATTAATTATAGAGGTCCAGTAATTATTAATTATAGAGGTCCAGTAATTATTAATTATAGAGGTCCAGTAATTATTAATTATAGAGGTCAAGTAATTATTTTAATCAACAGGATAAAACTCCAGTGTTCCACTCTTGCATAGGTAGGGGGTTGTGGCCGCCGGCAGCGCAGGAGTAGTATTTATGTAGTCGGGAAAAACCACGTCAAGCAGCAGCTCACCCATTGGTGCAATTTATTCAGACAAAAATGACTTAAATGACGATAAATAAATTGATTTCTTAGAAAAACAAAATCCTTATCCATTAGAGTGACGTGTCTTCCCTGATAATGACTGTCTTGAAATGAAACCCAGAGTGATTGAAGCATAACAGAAGCATAACATACTGTATCACAACAGCATAACATTTCAGTGGTTATGTAAGGACAATGGATCTGGAGCTTGCATGCTCTGATGGAGTTGTTTTTGGTGTTATGAGGACTATTGGAGTGTGAAGGATGAGATGCATCTAGTTTTTAAACAGATGTGCCTCCCACCACCCCCACCCCCCACACTGTGTCAGCCCTATGTTCCCTCATTAAAATTCTTTTGGGGCTTAAATTCATCCCTTCACATACAGTGTCTTCAGGAGGTAGAACAGAGTGTCTGTGTTTGCCCAAAATGTGTCTTCTGAAATGATGATATTTATAACTAGAAATGGTGCTCAGAGAGCACAGACCTCCGCCCATGAATGCATTTCATGGCTCTGTGCGCGAAAAATGAATGGAGGTGAATGGGCTGCCATGTTTGGGTGGCACTGTAGCGCCCCCCTCTGGTTGTAGGGGGGCAGTGCGGTGCACTCAGGGCTCTCCCCACGCACATCCCAGTCCAAACTCTGTGTTTCTATCAGATCAATTTCAGAAAAGGTATTTTTGCAGTTATTTTGAGTTAGTAAGTGGTTATAACAAGATACTGACTTGTTATAATGACTTATTAACTCATGCAAAGGTTTTTTTTTTCAGGGAAAAAAAAGTTTAGACCATGCCTTCAGTAGCGTCCAGATCTCTGCCAAGGATGCAGCCTTTTTGTGATCGACCACACCCACTGCAATGACCCCTTTGTTGCGTGACTCCGTTGGGAAGTTATGCACCTTTTTTTTAATAGGCCATGTCCCCTTTTAGCAAATTTGGCATAGCAATTTAAGCAGTTCTTCCTTGGTCCATGACAAATTTTCCACAAAGTTCTGTGTTAATCCGTCCATAACTTTTTGAGATATTGTAAGTTATGAGCCTTTTTGTGACATGCCACACCTATTGCCACGCACCCTTTTGGCGAATACACATGGAATTATCAACAGTTATTCATTGGCCCATGCTAAAATCTGTCTATAACTTTTTGAGATATTGCACTAACAATACCCAATAACAGACAAACAATTAAACAAACAAACTAACAAATAAACAGACAGGAGTGAACACATGACCTCATTGGCTGAGATACATATCTGAGGGACCATAGGACTGAGGGAACATATAGGGCCTAATTTGGATGGGGAAAAATGTTAGGTGCTGAGGGAACATAGAGTTGAGGGAACACAGAGTTGAGGGAACACAGACACGCTCACCACCACCACTGACAGTTATTAGATTCTGATCCATGTACTGACAAGGGCTACTATCCATTCACTTAACATGGTCTGGAGACAGAGTGAAGTTGTGGAGCCTCCATAATAAATTGAGTGCAGAACAGAAAAGAGATTATAATCAGTCGACCAGCTGTGGAGTATCCTACTCTTGCCTTTGAAGTTGAGGATGAATATGAGAAGAATGGGTTCCCCTGTCTTCATGTGGAATAAACTGTATCAGATGACCTTCTAATGTCTGAAGCCCACAGGGATCTGGAGGAGTGTGTGAGTGTGCATAATTGCAACAGAATGCCTCTTCAATCCGATAAAAGCTTCTGAAAATGATTTTTGGTCTGTTTTCATTTTCATGTTTGCTAGGGGGCTCTGCCGTCATCCGTCTGTTGCCTCCGGGTAATCACACGGTAATGAGCCATGAAATGGTTGTTCAATTTAGGACTGTGGCATATTCACAGTTCCAATATTTAAAGGATTAACATGGTAATTCAATATAACACTTTCCAGATATCTTTAGGCAACAACAAAACAAATGTGTTTAACTATTTCAGAATTCATCCATAAAAATTCTTTTAAAATATGTTTTTTATAGGTCTGAATCTGCCAGTCAAAAAGTTCACTCACTCAAAACTGGGCGTGATTCATTACAACTGATTGACAGTTCTCTGAGCAAATGACCAACTGGAATCATTATGATTGACAGACGTGTGCCCCGTTACCATAGCTACCACCGCTCCGAGCTAGACAACACGAGCTAGATCGCACAACAGCCAGATCAATTTTTCTAGCTGCTAACCAGGGGCATTTACAAAGTCCTTAATATTATATTAACCCCCAAACATTATAAAGATACACGCTACCTAACAGGCCGTATCCTCGAATTTGCATTAGGCCTATTTGGGAAAAGTACGATAAAAGTATAACGACACGTCTCCCCCACGACACAGAGGAAAAAGCCCCCTGCAGCCGGCCACGCAAGCTTGGAGGCTTGGGCTATTAGACTAACGTTATAGCTTTCAGACAGCTACGAACAGTACCTATTTAGTCAAATAATTGCAATTGTGGGTCTTGCCAGAAGACAGATCATTTGCGCTGTGAAACCGACATAACATCCGCATTGTTCACCAGTCTAACGTTATTTATCTTAGTAGGTGTCCAACAAAGCCAGTAGAACACTGAAACGTTACTGTTCTGGGTTCAACATCTGTCAGTTGTGGTGATGTAAGGAATCGAGCGGAATACCACTGCAATAACTGATTATTGGTCAGATCAATTAAATCATTATAGCTCATTTCACATACAAAGGCAACACAATACATTTTGCAGAAAGGGGCTGGGGATGTAGCCTACATATAGGCTAGCCTACTGATCCTACTAATATGTGGCAGACTGCATGCGTAGCGCAGCGATTCAACATAATGGATGAGTTTGGAGACAGAGGGCCGTGCACCACGACTCCGTGAGCGCAGCGGTCAAGGGGTATAGCCTACTCCGGAGTCTGGAGACTAACAGGTCAAGGGGTATAGCCTACTCCGGAATCTGGAGACTAACAGGTCATGCAGTCAATAGATCTTGTTTTGAATGTTATTGTAATGCCCTCTGGTTATAATAGAATATCGCTACTGGAGCTGTTTAATCCCATAATGCGCAATGCTTCCTGAAGTTGGGTCGGATCGAGGTGCTGGGATGATCAACATTATGTGGAGCAGATGCCACAGTGATGATAAGCCTTACACAACTTTCAGAATGTTTTGCAGAATTACAATTATTTGGAGTTGTAAATTATGAAAGGAACATAATAACTTGACTTAAAGGACTATGCTCGTTTTTGACAACCTGGACCTTATTTACGACATATTATAAGAAGTTTGACTCACCCAGATCACTTTTGTGTTGTTCGGAGGCATGTAGAAGAAATTTAAAATCCAGCGCGAGCCAGTATATCCATGTAATGGCGGCGCACGGGGCAAAGGGAATGCAGCTTCTAAAAATCCATTTTCGGCCGCTAAACGGTTGTTTTCATCAATCACATTGCATGAATCGACAGTTGATATTCCTCTACGCGAGCCATTCTTTCGGTTTTCAAATACATAATCTGTAGCCACTGTAATATGATCTTTACACTGGCTATGCTCCCTCACATTCTCTGCGCTACGATCGGATTGTTGCTGACGAATGACGACGACAATATTCTCGGCACCAACTACGATCGTAGCGCAGAGAACGTGAGCCGGAGAATAGCAGGCTGCGCGCTGGCATGTGCGCATGCGTGCTGGAGCAAGTGGGGGAGAGGCTTCTAAAGATCATATTACAGTGGCTACAGACCATTTGAAAACCAACCGAAAGAATGGCTCGCGTAGAGGAATATCAACTGTCGATTCATGCAATGTGATTGATGAAAACAACCGTTTAGCGGCCGAAAATGGATTTTGAGAAGCTGCATTCCCTATGCCCCGTGCGCCGCCATTACATGGATATACTGGCTCGCGCTGGATTTTAAATTTCTTCTACCTGCCTCCGAACAACACAAAAGTGATCTGGGTGAGTCAAACTTCTTATAATATGTCGTAAATAAGGTCCAGGTTGTCAAAAACGAGCATAGTCCTTTAATATCTTCACCTCCACCCACCCTGAAATAATTTTAGCACAGTAGCCTCTATATGCGCATCACAACGCTGCAATACAAGACATTAGGACAAACGATTCAGTACACAGCAGGTGTGTTTGATCAAGTTAAGATCTCAATGTGAGAATAAATAAATGACAAAAACCCGCACGGGTACTGTAGGACTACGTCTTTATTTTCCGAGGTAATTGTTGCGCATACAACATGACATTAAATTAAGACAGGCTACTTTCTCATAAAACAGGGCGGTGTTGTAACATATTTATAATATCATTAGGTGACATTGGCTGCAACCTGCCCTCCAGGACCTGCACACCTCCAGAGCCCTGAAGCGCAGGACCTGGACCTCCCGTGTCCCAGTATTGGAAATGTAGTGATCTGGCTACAAGAAAAGGGGGCAAATTATAAAAGCGATTAGTAATAGCATCGTTATTTTGCATATGCAAAACAGCATAAATTACAACAATAGGCTATTTATCAGTAAGTCTACATTATATCGAATTAAGTTTGAGCGAGAGATAATCGGGAGATTCTCGTGGAGACAAACTGACTTATATCCAACTTTGACTTCGTAACGTTGCCTATTGTATTGGCCTATACAACACAGCACGCTCACAACAGTTATGGTAGGCTATCCCTTCGGAAACCTTACAGCAGTTTACACCTGGTGCAAGTAGATTTGATGCCAGGGAAGAGTACAGTATGGTGCGCTGTGTTTCTGCCAGGGAAGAGTACAGTATGGTGCGCTGTGTTTCTGCCAGGGAAGAGTACAGTATGGTGCGCTGTGTTTCTGCCAGGGAAGAGTACAGTATGGTGCGCTGTGTCTCTGCCATTGCACTGGAGGGCTAACGTTACCAAAAGCAAATGCATTGAGAGCTAACGTTAGCATGCTAGCTAATTAACACAGCTAGCTGACATTCCAAACATTAGGCTAGCTAACGTCAACATGCTGGATAAAGACAAATAGCTAGCTGGATCAGACAGCTTTTTAAAAACTGTTGCCAATTACAGCTAACGTTATGGTTCGTTTATCTAACATTAGCTAGGTTGGCTACTCAGACACGGAGATCATGGTAAAAACTTCCCAATATGTATGACAACCAATAATACAATAAGGCCTATAAAACGTACAAATTATATAAAATTAAGAGACTGCAACTATTCAATTATTCTCAAGATGAGAAAGGGTTCAGAGCTGCCTTACCATGTTGGATAGATGGTGAAAAGGCGCAAAGACAGCAGGTGCGGGAGGCAGACAGGTTTCTGTTGGAGGCGGTGCAGGGGAGTGGAGGCGGGATTTTCAAACTTTAGGGTGACGTCAACAAAGGGAAAAACGTCACGAATTCGGAGTATTTTTACCCCGAGTCAAATTGGACTGAAAATGTTACGCTTCCAGTTTCTCAAAAACGACAAAACGGATATATTTAATGTTTTTATTGTGTTTCTTCAATGTCCTATTGTGCAAATAGCACGTTCAAACTCAAAAAAAGAAAATTACCATGTTAATCCTTTAATTGTATAACTTTGTTTACAGTACATTCGTGATCACTCCCCTTTTACTGTGTTCATTCTAGCTCACACAGTTAATCTCCAAACCGGGTGTTGTGTGCGAGATTGATTCACCATACAGTCAGCTAGTCAATGGCTGCCACCGGCCTTTTTTATTCAATGAGCTTTGAACCTGCCCGCCCCCATCATCTGACCTGACCCACAGGCAGCTGACCCCTTGTCTAGTAATTAGTTTGGCCCCCTGCCTACTACTATATTGTTGACGCACATCACTATTTCATGCAACAGCTCCCTCAGCAATATCAAAGCTGATCTGACTTCTTTCACAGTGTGGAGGCTGGGTTGTCTGTAGAACAAAATCTTGTTGTCAGAAACATTGTTGTCAGTAAACTGCAGTATGGGGAGTCCTTACTGTGCCTGGCTACATCTCCTTTGAAGTGCCATTGCCTTTCCAGGGGTTATAAAGGCCCACTGTACAAAGGGAGATATACATGTACAGTATTATCAAATCATGTCCTATAGCTACAATGCCATGGATTATGTTACTTTAAAAAAGGTGTGTGTTTGTCGAAAAGCTTAACTGTCCTGTGGAGGAGTATTGACCTGTGGCAGTTACAGTTACATCAATCTACCAAAGCATGTCCACCACATCTACAGTACTAGCTTGCTCAGACAGTAGGAATGTATTTTTATACGCAATTTTACCTTTGACTTCATGTGATTCAACATGCTTGGATTTTTCTTCCATACAAAATGAAGACCCAGTGAATATCGGAAGCTTTGATTACTTGCATTCTACAAAAAATGCATTATTTGCATGCCTGGCTTGCATAATTTCTATAATAATGGTCTATGCTTGTGAGTCTACTGTGCTTAATGGATGTTCTAAGATATGATACTTTTATCAACAGTTTTGTCTTTCCACAATATGTGTGAAGCATCATTTGGTTTGGGAAGATCCTGCACGGCTCTGATCAGCGACTACAGTACTTGACAATCTGAATATGTTCAGTGGCAGCCAACTGTACACAAACATATCAACATTTATCTGTATAGCTTACTGTTCCATACTGTACTGTACCTCAAATAGAATTGTGCCTGCATGAGGAATTTATTGGTTTTTTATTTTTTATTTATTTGATCTTTATTTAAATAGATAAAATCAATTGAGAACCAATTTTCATTTTCAATGAATGTTTAATGAATGAATGTTGTTCAAGCCCTGAGAAACTTTTTTTTTGGTCATTCTTATTTCAGGGTCAAGTTGCGGAGCTTACACAAAACGTTTGATTACTGAAGTGTAACAGACCCTTTTATTCTCTTGTTCTGAATGTAGGCCTGATTTCATGAATATCAAAGTGCACCCACTCTTCTCTCAAAGTCAAGTGGTCCATCGAGGACATTGGTGAACATGACACCGATAAGTAATTGGATGAAAATGTAGCGTTACAAAGGAGCATTATTCAAAAATCAAAATCACCACCAAATGATGTCAGAAAAGCCGTGTTGCACATTACATTGTATACACTTGCATAGTTGACAGGCTCTGTCAAAAAGAATTCCAGTCCAATTACCCTTCTCATCCGAGGAATAACTTACAGGTACTGTAGGAATAAACATCTCCCTTCTTCCTGTCCTCTGGTTAAACCTGGCTCTATCCACAACTCTTCAAGAGACATTGTCAGTACCATGGCAGCCATCTCATTCCATGTTTGCGGTCAACAAGATTGTGCTGGGAGATGTGTAGGCCTATCTGTCGTGGCCTTTGATGAGCAGGGTGTGAAGATGTGTCACTCGGTACCACGGAGTCAACAGGGTTCTGAAGACATGTCATCATTCACAAGAAGAGGAGATGTCACCTGATTCCTCTTAAGCTGTCATGGCTAAACGACTTTCAGTGAAACCACTGCAGCGTTAAACCCAAGTCCAGACCTCCAGGGACAGCAACCAAATTGAGCCTGTCTGTCAGACAAGGTCTGCTACTGACACAGGCTATCATTTTATGTGATCACCGATCAATGATTTGTGGGATTTAAGATCATAATGAAAAATCAATGTAATCAATCAAAAGTGCATAATCATATATGGCAGCTACTAAGAGCAGTATGGTTAGTGTGAAATCTAACTTTGGTACTGTATGTAATGTTACGCTCCACCCAAGAAATGATGTTCAAGTCTTAAGTCTACTTGATAAAACAGATGAATCCCTGTGGTCTATGTCCTGTATGTTGTACCATGGAGATAACATGGAGAGGCTGAAAAGTAACAGTGGGCAGGGCAACACTCGGGTATATCAGACTGAGGAGTCCTCAGAGGGTCACCATGAGGACAGACTACTAACATGCAACACAGCGATACATACATAATATATTATATATGCTGCCCCTGGTGGAGGACAGCTTGGGTGGGTGAAATGCAGATTACAAATTCCACTGGCGACCGCTGAAATGCATGTGTTTGTGTGTTGTGTGTTCTGTGTCGTCATCACTTCCATGCATTGGTGTGTAATTGCCGTGTGGCCAATAAAATAACTTCTGAGGTCCTGTGTATTTATATTATGCAATAAGAGGAGAAAGGCGATGTGAACTGAATATCCTTTCACATTACACCAATATACTGTACATCTCATCAACGCATATTGTACAGTATATTATTAATCCAATCCCTTTATCCACGAAATAGAGACCAATCAAATCTAGCCTTCTCCTCGTTCGATGAATATGAGAAAGGAATGAGTATGGTCTGTTTTTAATCTGAAGTATATAATTTAATTATGCAGGGACCCCCATTGAGAAAAATATACAGCCCTGCATTTAAAAACACATACAATCAAATATAGATACAAAAGTAAAATAATAAATACAAAATACGTAAAACCCAAATGTGAATATACTGTAAAATGAAAATGAGCACAGACCTCCACCCACGAATGCATGTCACAACTTGCGTGCGAGCAGGACATGTTTGGTATTGCTGCATTCAATAGGTTGAGAGCTTTATGTGAGTCCAAACCCCATGGCTCTGTGGCCTTCCCATGTCGAGATATGGCAGTCTCAATTCCCCCCATTGACAATGAATGGGGGGAATTTTTCGCTCCAAAAAATGAATGGAGGTGAATGGCCGGCCATGTTTGGGTGGCTTGTGGACCCACCCTGTGATTCAGATCCATTCCAGAATTTAATGTGTTCTAAGTTGGCCCATGCTACACCCCTCCACTGAGTTTCATGAAAATCGGTCTGGTAGTAATCCTAGTCCAAAAAATGAATGAAGGTGAATGGCCGGCCGTGTTTGGGTAGCTTGTGGACCAGCCCAGTGGTTCAGATCTGCTCCAAAATGTATTGGATTCTAAATTGGACAATGCTATATCCTTCCACCCAGTTTTGTAAAAATCGGTCTGGTAGTTCTTGCGTAATCCTGCTAAAAAATAAACAAACACACCACTGAAAACATTACTTGCGCTGTCGCTGGGGCGGAGGTAACAATTGAATACAAAGTACAATATACGTGATGTGCAAAGTTACTAAATAGGCCCAAAGTATTTAATGAAAACAATTACAAACATCAGAAAAAAGTCAACTAGCCTTTTGAATTCAACACCAGTGTTAACTCCATAAATAATTTCTGTAAATCACTGAATACAGAGCCTGGCCAACCATGGGAGCTATAGCATACAGTACATCACAGTGTCATCAGCATGCATACAGATTACAACCTTCTACAAACTATCTTGTTAATATAAAGAGTGAATGTAACTGGACCCAAAATCAACCCCTGGAACTCCTATTGTAAGGTAAAAAAAAAGAAAGAAAAAAAAGATTTAATTGCTTCTGAGAACACACTGAGATATGTCTGTTACAGTAGATCATTTTCAAACTAGCTACAGTACATTCAGTAGATGCCAGTATGTAAGTCAACAAAGAGGGCTGCACAATGCCATTTAAAAGCAGGGAGGCAGCAGAGATGGTGCTCTGATCAGGCCTGAAACCAGACACCAGGCTGAGCATATAGGAAAACGAACAGAGAAAACCCCCACCAGGTGGGATAGCGGCACTCCAAATGAAATAAAAGTCCAAGACTTTTGGCGGCTCATTTTACATTCTTTTTATTGCAGGGCTGCAGACTCATTTCATGCTCATGCTCTGATGAAGGCATACTGCCAAAACGCCTCAGCAGCCCAGCAATAGTCTTGTACTTTTATTCCATTTGGAGTGCCGCTATCCCACCTGGTGTGTGTGTGTGTGTGTGTGTGTGAGGGGGGGCTCTCAAGTATTTTCATAGCAGAGCACTCACAGCCTAAGAAGGCACCTGTTCTACCTCTCAAGATAGGAAAACTAACTTGGTATCTGACTTACAGCTTTTGCTGGTAAAATTCCAGCAAAAAAACAGATGAGTACTGTTGCTCATCTAAACTTACATCTAACATTTCTTGGGGACAGTAACACTGAGAGAACATTGCACTGCAAAAAGATTTGACATATCTAGCCACTCCTCCCCCATTTTGTAATCTGTTACATCTGAAAATATTGTGTCCATCCATTTCAATGTCCTTGCTGGAGAACCCTTTAGCCAAATCTCTGAGCACCAAGATATCAGGGCTTGAATCCTGTACCTAGACATCTAAAACAAAATTATATTTTAGACACCAAGCTTCTTACACTACAGGGAAGATTAAAGTTCATCTTATCTTACTAGCGGTAGCACTAGCTGACTGGTAAGATACTGCATTACGCTGTGCTATTCTGTGCTGTGCTGTACTATGCTGTGCTGTTCTGTTTTGTGCTGTTCTGTTGTTCTATGCTGTTCTGCTCTGCTCTGTTCTGTTCTGTTCTGTTCTGTTCTGTTCTGTTCTGTTCTGTTCTGTTCTGTGCCGTGCTGTGCTGTGCTGTTCTGTGCTGTTGTTCTGTTCTGTTCTGTTCTGTTCTGTTCTGTTCTGTGCTGTTGTTCTGTTCTGTTCTGTTCTGTTCTGTTCTGTTCTGTGCTGTTGTTCTGTTCTGTTCTGTTCTGTTCTGTGCTGTGCTGTGCTGTGCTGTGCTGTGCTGTTCTGTTCTGTTCTGTTCTGTGCTGTTCTGTTCTGTTCTGTGCTGTTCTGTGCTGGACCGGACTGTGCGGTTCAATGGTGTTGTGAGGTACAAAAACAGGAGAAGGACAGTGCTGGGGGATAAACACAGGTGATAACAGCCTTTGAACGGTATTGATACGCTTTGTCTAAAGAACATTGTGATTTGGCGTAGTTACACTGCTTGTGCGTCATTCAAAAGGGTCTAGTTTTCAAAATGGTCATGCATGCCTGTGTGTTTTTATCACTCCCTTCCTCCCTCCCTCCTTTACTCTGGACAATGTTGGCCTGCATCTCCCTGTTGGCACCACTAGAGGCAGTAGTCCCAGCACACCAAAATGAAGAAGGACACCAAAATCAACCTGCCAATCTCCACTGCACAAGTAGAGTAGTGGTCAGAGGAGACCGGGGTTCAAGACCCAGTGGGGATGACTTTATGGGACTATACCCAAAACCTCCACATGTTCATACTTTCACTCCAACCTTTACCCCTTGCCTTATAGGTCAGATCCTGTCCCAACCCCAACCCTTATTCTAACCCCAACACACATTAGGGACTGGAAGAAGGACAACAAAACCAATCTGCCGATGTGGTGGTCAGAGCATTAGACTTGCACCCGGAAGACCAGGGTTCAAGACCCAGTGGGGATGAGTTTATGTTATCATCAGTGTAACTGCCACTGACCGCTACCATTAATGTTATGGAAGCTGCTGCTAGTTGTTGTGAGCTCATGAGCTAACTGGCTATCCCGCTCTTATTGTGCTGGATTAGCATTGGAAGCATTGGAACTGATGTGTCCAGGCGACAAGACCTATCTTAATTTATCAGACATTATTTCATGTCATTTCAATTCGCAGCTATTTCAGTGGCATGACTAGCTTCCGTCCTACCAGTCCTGAAATGAAACAAGCAAGCCATGCACATAAGCCAGGCTGGACCTGGCCTGATTACATAACAGGATAATGTTATCACAAAAGAGAGTGTGTGTACAGACTCACCAAACCTCTGAAAAACTCATTTTTAGTTCATGTGCACCTGAAATAAGCTAACCTAATAAAAAGTATATAGAGTTATGTGATACCCATGTTATAAGCCGTCCAGGAATGTACACACATCCCCGTCATTCCACAGGTGCAGGATAAGAAAAGCGGTCAATTGCGAAAAAAAAGAGGAGGATGTACCTGATGAAGACCTTGTAGGTTGGAACGTTGTACCCTACCTTATTAAAATCACAGTGGAAGCATAAAAACAGTGTGCGGATACATGTTAGAAATCCTGACAATCCTGACATTTTACAACACCAATTTCCAGATTACATATTTGAATAATTTGGTCAGATTTTGCATATACTGTAGCTTTCAAGCTATCAACATAGTTCAACTGCAAGTGCATTGCTTTAGAGAAAGGTCACTTAAAAACTCATTTGGAATGATGCATCTTGATGTGGTGAATGTGGCTTGTTCATCAGGATTATTGTTCTGCACTCCCATTCCATTCCACGCACCATTTCAAAACCATCCAAATAGCTTATTCTCTCCATGAGAATATGCTCATGCTCTCGTATCATTTTATTCAGCATTCCCATCCCGTTGTCACATATTGGAATTCCTAGAATTCCTCTTTAGAAACTGCTTGTTGAAAGAGTCTTGAGTCTTATTAAATGCAAAGCAGCTATCATTTTTATTCCCACTTGTCCTCAAGGAACAGCCCAAAAAGGGAAGCCTATTAGGCAGAATCAGTAACCATATTGACTTCCCCTGTTATGCAGTCCCTCTCCACTGCCCCCAGAACATTGTGTTTAGGACATGATTGAACAATGGATTAGCAATAATATTGCACATTTATCCCTGTGTAACACCCCAGTTGTCAAATGTTATCCCTTTGTGCTAATGGAATAGATATCTCAGGATTGCAAGGCCCTACAGAGAGTGGTATGGTCAGCTAAACGTACTGTACCTTGGGGTCCCCCACCTTGAGGACATCTACACCAGAAGATGCAAGACAAAGACCACCAGGATACTGAACGACCCCAGCCACCCAGGAAGTAGACTGTTCTCTCTGCTACAGTCAGGGAAGAGATTCCGCACTCACATGGTGAGCACGGAGTGGCTCAGGGTTAGGGTTAGGGCTCAGAGCTTCTTTCTATAAGCCATCCGGCACCTGAATGACTCTATCTAGAACATCTAGTGTACATAGAATATCTAGTGTACATAACATAACCACATGCAAATGCAAATGTCAATATACCCCCCTATCCCAGGATTATTTATAATACTGTATTTATTATATATACACATAACACACCCATCCCCTTATTGTTATGGACGGAAAGGGAGATCAGATGTTGAATTGGAGATGGGTCCCAGGGCCTGCTTTGGGAAGTGTGCTGTAAACTGTGATGAGCGGAGGGCGATGGGTTAACTACCACCTTCTGAGCCCCGACTGTAACAGAGAAAACCACTCAATGTTCAACAGCTAGCCATTTGGCGTTTGCTAAGCAAAACCATTAGGTATCTAAGTGTCATCTCAGCATCTAACATGCATGAATGCCCACAGGCTGCAATAGATCTCTTTTGGCCACCAAAAGAGAAAACTATTAAGAGTGATTATCACTGGGAAAGATAAAACATAATGGCAACCAACTCCAATGCCATCATCAGTGTGCATGAGGACGGGGAGCTGATCAACACTGGAAAGTGAATTTTCCTTCAGCTTCTAAAGGTTACCTGAGGCGTCTTTTCCCTGTGTTTTATCTTTTGCAGGCTGAGCCTCCACCACCCCAGACAGAAAGCCAGGGAGCCGTTGTGCTGCAGGAGAAGCCAAGCAAGCTGGTTGGGTGACTGATATCACATTATAACATTCACTTAGTTCAAAGCACCTGCTCCCAAACTTTAATGAGCAGGCAGAGTTTGGCTCTCATATACCAAACTGATGGGATCTCCGTCAAAGAGAAAAATAATAACCTCTCGCCCGCTGCTCAGGTGGGCATCCTTCATTTAAATTCCCCATCCACTTCAACAAGCCGGCACCTTTGATAATTCATTAAAGCAGCCGCTTCTGCTGCCAAGCAGAATCATTCAATCTGGAACAAATCCATCTCCTACGAGTCTTGCAGAGCACTCTCTGTTAACGCTCGCTTTTAGATATTATCCTAACCTGACAGGCAATTCCTTGAGATTGAATAAAAGGTCATTATTACTTTGTGATAACAATAAGCCGGTGGTTGGCTGACTTCAGTAAAGAGATGTTTTTCATCGTTGAGAATCTGATGTATGTATGCATAGCCTCACTACATGAATAAGACATATTGCTAATGGGGTGGCAGAGGCCATAATGTATACTTGAAGGACATGCATATACAATTACTGTGCTTTTTTTTTTTTTAAACCTCTAATGTTATAAGGAGGTTGTTGTAGCCCACCCTCCCTGCAACGATTTACAAATGTTGTAGAGCAGGTAGACTAACAATGGAGGCTGAAGGCCTTCAGCTGAACCCTGCCTCCATACATTCCTCTGCCTCAAAGAACTCCTCACAAAACGGTTTGTGCTTCTGGAAATAGCTACAGTGGAGTTTTTTTTCCTCCAATATTCCCTCCCGTGTCACATTTCAACTAAACTGGAACCTTTTCAGGATGCTTGTGCTTTGTGATGCCAGATAGTTAATGGGGTAGCATGTTCAACTGTCACTGCCAGTGTCCCAGGCATATTGAATTAGCCCCATCCCAATCGCTCTGTTCTCTCTTATCTCCAGGAGACAGTAGGGTTGCAGCCAGCTCTCTACCCGCACCTCATTTAGCCTGGAACAGTCCTGTCGACTTCACACATGGACACATCCCTTTGTGCCATCTCTCTGAGGCACACACACCGCAGGCATACTGTACGCAGCCAGGCTTCAGATGGTCGATAATTAAAAGACTGAGTTGTTTTTGCTGTGTCTCTACTATTCAGACCGTTTCATTAAAAAGGGTATTTGAAGTAAAACGTTTGTATTTGTGACACATTTGTATTTTCAAAAGATTATTTGTCACTGAGAAACCTTGCAAGTGCTGCGTCATAAGCAAAGAGACAATGTTACATCAGGTGAGAGCCTGAGCAATTGAGCAATATGTATTTTGAAAATAATTAGATTCCGTGCTATAAATAGATCTGGAAAATTACATTTTACACAGTACAGATTTGTCTGTGTAGACAGGAATGAATTATCCTGACTTCCTTCCTGGCGTCCTCTCTAGCATTACCTACAGTACCAGTTTAGTATAGTATAGTATATATATATTTGCTAATCATCTGACTGATGTCTCGCAGACTTTGTCAAGCTCCTCATAATGATAATAATAAAAAGAATAATAATAACAATAAAATAAACAAATAAATAAATAAATAAATAAATAAATAAATAAATAAATAAATAAATAAATAAATAAATAAATAAATAAATAAATAAATAAATAAATAAATAAATAATAATACAAAAATCACACCCAGGTGGTGAAGTAAGTGGTGCAGTTTTATAAGCAATTTCTACCAGTCTCTGCTGGTGTGCAACAGTATTGGCTATTCCTGATTGGTCTGAATATCTTGCTACGAACGGACACACACACATGGATGGACAGACACACGTCAGATACAGTATAGAAACGGCTGCACCGCCTAGAATGCTGCTCACCTAAAAAGTGCTTTACAAGAACTCTGTACATGTAGAAATTACATGTACAGAGTGCTTCACATTAAAATAGATATATAATGAACATAAAAAGGGATAAAGTGCCATAATTAAAGGGATAGTTCAGAATTTGTGACATTGAATCTCATGTATTACTAGACCATTATGTTGTTGATCCATGAAGATGTTTATAATTTCATTCCATGCTATCCTTCTTTGTGAGCAAACAAATTATGCTAATGCTAGCTCAAACCAATGGTAACCAGCTATCATCCACTAATTTAAACACCACTGTGCCCCCAAAGCAAATAAAATATGGTAGTTATCAGGGTTAATTTGAGTGTTTATACAGTACCATCATTTTTTAAGTCAAACTATTGTCGAATCCCTTACTTTGTGCGGACTAAGTTGAAATGGTTGCCGTACTTCCACAGAGAACATATATCCGCATAAAGTAAAGGATTACGCTTAAAAACTGTAGGAATGGTGACAAATTAGAAAACGGGTATGATTTTGAAATGATCAACTGAGAAATAGAGTGGAGCTCTGAACATTCTGCCATTCATGTGAATGGAGATCATGGTTTTCGAACAACTCTGAATATTTCAAAAACTATGAATGGCATTGGTTAGATATTTAAATGTGAGTGAAAGCATGAACATTTTGGTGTATAATATGTGAAAGTTCTGTGAAAATTGTAGGAGTGGCGGCAGTTTGCAAAATATGTGGATATTTTCAAATCAACAGTAGCCACCACTCTAAAAACGTTGATTGTCCATTTCAACTGGACAAAAACTATGAATAAAACTTAAATTACTAAAAAAAATATGAAAACTATGACTACTAAAAGTAATAAGTACAGCACGAAGTGCTGTATTTATTTGTATGAAAGGTGCTATACAAATAAAGTTTTTTATTATGATTAATAATCATAATCATTACATTGTGTGTTAACCCAAGGTAGCGATCCTCCAGGCAGATGCCTTTATCTTACATGATGGTCATGGTAGATGGTCATTTCCCTCATCTTTCAGATGGTAATTCTCCTCATCTAAATAGTCAGAGACGGCTGGCCAACGTTACCTCGTTTCCCACGCAATGCCTAGACGGTCACCATCCTCATCTTTTAACGCAAGGCAGATGGTAAATCCCATTGTCTCCTTTAATATAATTTAATCATTCTCAAAATGTTTTTACAAAGTTATACAAATAAAGAAATCAACGTTTTGCAGTAAGCAGTACAGCAGTAAGCAAGTGTTTCAGGCCCATATCAGGTTATCACCGTACGGAAGCACCTGCTCTGTTGTTGCTAGGGACCAGCCGTGTCATTCCCCCAATCTGAAATTAGGCTCATCTTCAGCAACAGAGAGATGTGCGCCATGTCCCTCACAACTCGAACCAATATTTATCTTCTTGAAAGGTAATGAAATTATGATGATATCTCGGTTATACAGTACCACAATTTAATTTAGCTCAGCTGGGGGCCAGAATAAAAAGAGAGCAGATGACAAAACTAAAACAAACCCTTGGTACAATATGAGAGACTATTCAAGGCCAAAATTCATTTCCAACCATATATTTTGAGTGTCAGCATTACAGTGGAGGTTGATTTATTCTCTTTTTGTCTCAGTATTTCCATCCTCCTGCAGGTTTGCAGGGACTCAGATGTTTAATTGCTGGTGACAGTCTGTCAGAATTCATTTGTGTTCCAGCAACATCTACTGTAGACGCAAATGTACAAGTTTACTAAAGCCCACACACACACACACACACACACACACACACACACACACACACACACACACACACACACACACAGGCTTTTCAAATTGTCCTCATTGTTTCAGAATCTTTCTCTGTACCTCACCAGCACAACACCGGTATCTAGGAAACGAGACTGTCAAAAATAAATAACTTGGCTATTTCACCGTGCAATCTCATCAAGCCAGCCTCGTTACAATAGCAGAGCAAAGGCAGGGCGGTTATTGTGGGAAATAGGTAGATGGAAAATGCATGATAGTGCTATCGCTGGAGATAATGGTATGCTTCTGCACTCATTATTACCCACACTGCACACACCTTTGTTCCTGTGGCAGCGATACCTGTAGCTGGAAATATGACTGCAATCTCCTAAATGTCAGGTATAATCAAATGAATGAGATTTCTAGATCCCAATGGGGAAATGGTTGTTTGGGTGTACTGTATACAGACTACTGTTTGGTTTTATGCATAATTGTTTGATGAGCGAAGAGTGCAGTCAGGAGAGTGGGCACTCAATTGAGTGGCAGCTGTTCCTTATTAGAACGGCTTATTAAATCTTCCAGGAACACTCCATCGTGACTCCAGCTGTATTAGCTTTGCGCTCACATTTACATACAAGGCTTTTGGGCAAGTATGCATTATCCTGCTGTTAAAGCTTTGATGAATGCTCTGTCAAGTGAAGGACTCTACTTTTGAATCTTAAACAGGAAGAGGATTGTTTACATCAAACTCTTTAACTCTTTAAGACCCTTGTACCTAAAAAAAAGGAAAAGAAAGTGTTCTAGGTTATATCTGTATGCAAGACCGTTCTGGTCTTAGAATTGATTTTTTCCCCCCACAGCTGACCGATAGGACATCTGTTGTCTCTGCATGAGTTTGGTGCCACTGTCTCGCAAGCTGGTTGAGACAGAGTGGTCACCACTGAATATTTAATAAGCTCCCCTCTCCCTCAGATTCCATTGCAGTGTCCCGGCTCCTCAAAGTGTCAGTGGCCTTCTGTTAGATTTGCCCGAACTGCCAGTAATCACATGCACCCTTTAGAACTTAATATCATGTGACAGACATCCAGCCCCTGTCAAGGCTTGTCATTTACAGATCCGTCTAAGAAAATAAAGACACTCAGGGCTATTTGTAGCATTCTGTAAATATGAACATGAGAGCGTACAGTAGGCCTACATGCATTCGTCCTATATGTCATACAATGATGTATTGGACACATGCCTAGCTCTCTGCCCAGATGGAAGGTGTGGTGATTAACCTCAATCAGATTTAATTTCCTCAACACAGCTGCTCTGGGGGGTCCAGACTGGGATGCTAATTCAGGACCTATTCCTGCATTAAGACCCCAGTGCTTTTTATACACCTGAGTGGTTATCCTGCCTACTCACTGACTCCCTCATGGTGTCATTAATATCTTTTAAAATGTCTGCCTGGTCCGGTCTGACAGACACGACGTCTCTCCCAACCGCCTCTCTCAATTGTCCCCTGCCTGTTCTTGTAGACAGATTTCCGCCCATGTCCTCTCCCCACTGCCGAGCCCACTGAGGACCAATTAGAGGAGAGCTTCCAGGAGTGGACAGTGAGAAATCGTCGCTCTGGGACCAGGAGCCATGACGAGTGCCTGTCTCACATCCTGCCATCACTCTAGTTAAAAGAGTTAGGCTCGAATGCTACAGTAATTGTGTTTGCTGCAGACAAGCTCCTGGTTTCGGAATTTGCCCCAGACCGATTGGTTAGTTCTTATTCGTAGCCTAATGAGACGACCCTGTGGAGAAACTTCTATGAAAATGAATGGGTGACGTGTTCACCACAGTGGGACTGGCTTTAAGAGAGAGAGAGAGAGGGATAGAGAGAGAGAGAAAGGGAGAAGGGAGGAAAAAATGTATCTCTCAATTTAACGAGTGGGTCCCGTTGCTATGTACGTTGCTATGCATATGATCAGTCCCTCCCATAGTGTATGGAGAACACATAATGTGTTCAGTCCTATCACTCCTGAGCAAACACATTATCACATGTATGGGTATTATTAGACTTCAACTGGAGTTCCTTTCAGCAAAGTACAGTGGTGAGGGTAGTGACGAAAGAGAGAGAGTGGACCTGGCCTTGTTGTGGAGCATGGCAGAGGCATAGAGACCTGCTCTGGGTACAGTGGGCTCTCACTAAAATGCAGCCTGAGAGCCAGCATAGGGACATGGAAGAGTAGTATCGGTCGGACAAGAATGGGATGGAATGTTTATTCTATGGTAATGTTTTCCATCTACTTTGAGTTGTCCTCCCCAAAGGAATCCTGGGTATTCCGACAGTACACTAATGACTCAGCCCAGGCTGTCACCATGGTGACGTACTTCCAGATATAGTTGACTGTGCCGCAAGGAACATCTATACTAAGCTATACTGCATGTAGCTGAATAAGTGGAGGTGGACAGAAAACTAAAAAGCCAAGTCATACACATTTATTGACTGTGTGTGTAGTGAAATAGATCCTTTCAAAATGACACCGCCACTGCTTCACACACAGGACCACATCACTGCAGTCGTACTAGATGTGTAATGTTATTGTTTATACTGTAGGTATAATGTTATTGTGTATAGATGTAATGTTATTGTAGGTGTAATGTTATTCCTTGACATAATATAATATTTCTTTCTTTCTGTCCTTTTATTTTTCAGGTGATGAAAACATCTTAATATGCAGATGTTGTCTTTCCAAACCTGCAGGATGTCTGGACGTTGAGGTATTTTCAGCATCTGAAAAAAATGAATATGAAAAAAAAAGACTTGTTATTTTCATGATAAAATGTTCCCCTTTGAGCAATTTTTCTAAATGTCAGCTGTAATTCCATGCTCACAAGTGCTCCTGCAAGCCACATCACTGCTCTCTGACATCATCCAGCATGTGTGAAGGGCCAATTAGTGATCAGCCCTGTAACGCCATCAGACCTGATGTCCAGTCCCGGAGGTCTGCAAGGCCACGGATACACTGTGTAACAGGGGCAGCCTGTCATTCTGCCAACCAGAGCCCCCCAGTCGCAACCTTAACAATCTAACTCCCCCTCCACTGTGTGTGTGTGTGTGTGTGTGTGTGGGTGCATTTGTGTTTGTGTGTGTTTGTGTGTACATTTGTGTGTATGTGTGTGTGTGTGTGTGTGTGTGTGCATGCGTGTGTGGGTGCATTTGTGTTTGTGTGTGTTTGTGTGTACATTTGTGTGTATGTGTGTGTGTGTGCACGTACAGTGCTGTCCCCTACATCACTGTCCCCAGTGTAGCTCAGGGCTATAGGAGTAAGTGCTGTCACTCTACTGTCAGAGGACATTAGAGGAGACAGACACACTCTTGAACATGAGCAGAGAGGACATTTCCACCAGCCCTTCAACAGGCAGCGTGCTCCAGTGAGCTGCGTCTCTGCTATCTAGGGTCAACGTGCTCCGTGGAGAGGGCTTTAACCTTATAGTCAGTCTATTTCACATCGAGCTGCTCTAAACCATGTATTTTCTCCACTTCCTGTCTTTCACGCAACATTACATCCGTGCGTTTAAAAATAGCCCCCCCCCCCCGCACGGAACGGCTACAGTATAGCCGTTAGCTATAGTATAGCAAGCTATTTTTAGGAAACCCATGCCAATTTATTTCTCTGATGATGTTTCAGAGGCTGAGGCGACATAGTCACACACAACTGTGTGATGTGGGAGGAGGGGGGGGGACTGCGGGTTCCAGAACGTTCAGGACGAGCTCTGTGGAGCTGTGTGATGACGGTAGGGAGGTAGGGAGGGAGGGAGGGAGAGAGGGAGGGAGAGAGGGAGGGATGGAGGGAGGGAGAGAGGGAGGAATGGAGGGAGGGAGGGAGAGAGGGAGAGAGGGAGAGAGGGAGGGAGAGAGGGATGGAGAGAGGGAGGGAGGGAGGGAGGGAGGGAGGGAGGGAGGGAGGGAGGGAGAGAGAGAGAGAGAGAGAGAGGGAGGGAGGGAGGGATGGAGGGAGGGAGGGAGGGAGCGACCGAGCAGTGCTTTTTGCACTCCGCCCTAGGGGTCCGCACACAGGGGACCTGGCTCCCCATCGACTGCTAAAGTTCAGGCTGTGCTAAGCTGGTCTCGGCCTCCCCGATCACTAACGTCACACGGGCAAACTAGCTTGCAAACTGTCCCTCAAAAGCCAGTTGTAAAGGTTTGGATGTTCCATGTGCTCAGTACCTCCTCGCCCTCAGTAAATCCCCCCTCCTCTGTGACACACCTCACTCAAACAAAGATAGTTCTGTGAACGACTGTGGTATACGTCTGCTTGTTAACACGGGTAACCGGTCAGTGTTTAGTGACGCGTCTGCTGCCGCTGTAGCACGGTGAAGCTGGTGTTTAGTGACCGTCCAGCCACTGGTGCAACGTGTCTCCCTCTGTGTCTGCTGATGTCGTGAAGGCAGGGTGACACCTGACCTAGCCTGTCACATTGGACGCGTCAGAGCTGCGTGTTCGACTGTGCTCCCAACATGTGACAGGGACTCTGTGGCCTGCCGTGCACTGCAGTGGAAAATGGCATGGATTCATAGACATCGATTATTATCCCACCTCGCCTCTGAAACCAAATGAATGGATGATTGCTTGGGACTTATATCGGTTCAGAGACCATTACCCCCCCCCCCCCCACCCACACCGCTGCAATGCATAACTTTTAAATGATGCGAAACACAGTGGGCAGTCAGTCACTAGCCTGCGAGCATTGATTCGCGGGGCTAAGTGGAGGTTGTGTTCATGTGTTCGTGACTGTACAGGGTTTGCTATGACAGGACAGAGGTGACCGGAGGGACGTACGGTACACTTGCTGAATGGAGTACGGTAGATATTATTGCGCAGAATCAGGTGGACACTCCAGGTCCTCGGGTACCGTATAACAACAACAACAACAATAACAACAGGGCACTGACGGGGAAGTGGTCAGACTGGAAAGTTGGTCTTATGCAACATGAGTGGGCCTGTGCAGGCTCGGGATCGGGATCGAGCATGTTGAAGATTGGGACTGACAGGTGATTGTTTATCGCAGGGGTGGGGGGGGAGGGGTGAGGTCCCGGGGGATGCTGCCGCCGTCCCACACCTCACGTCCGGGGTAGCAGCAGTGTCCTGCCCCGCGGCGGGCTGTCAGCAGCCCTCTAAACGCCTCTCTAACTGCCCTCCCCGCCCCTCTCCACGCCAACCTCCCCCCTCCCCCCACGCCACTGGAACTGGCCACCCCTCGCCTGCGCATCTGCCTTTCCCCTTCAAACCTGGATCAATCCCATCTCCCTCCCTGGGGGGCGGGGGCTTCTAATGCTTACAAAGGGAGGGGAAACGAGCGGAATAAAGATCAAAGGATCTAAACCCACAGCCAGGTGCGGAGGTCCTTTTATCTGAGTGTTCAGACGGCTGTCCGTGAACAATGCCCGGCACCAATAAGGTGCCGCCAGGGCTGCTTTTAAAATAGCTTATACCCATCCCACCATGCCAGGAAAAGGAGACACATTCAGTGGATTTGAATAGCCCCCCCCACATCCCCCGGTTTGTGAATCCCAGTTCTGGTAGAACGCATTTAGCCTTAAGCCCCCGCCCGCCCCCGCCTCCCACCCACGGGACAATACCCCCGTCCTGTTGAAGTCTGCTGGACATGTGACGTTGCTGACCTTTAATTTGTGAAGATAAACTCGCAGGACACCAGAGCGGTGCTCTTTCTCAGAGCGTCTCCCTCTGTGTGGCCCGTTGTGTGCGTGTGTGTGTGTGTGTATGTGTGTGTGTGTGTGTGTGTGTATGTGTGATCGTCTGTGACAGCTGCAGAATGTCTGAGGTGTGGCGCTGCCCCACGCTTGCGTGTCACGCCGCCCTCGCCGCCTCTGCTCACTCACGGTGCAGCACGGCGCGGCCGCACACACACACACTCACACACACACACACACACACACACACACACACACACACACACACACACACCAAGTAAACTATATTATACACACACAAACGCACACACACACACCAAGGAGGTTATATTATACACACACACACACACACACACACACAAAGGAGGCTATATTACACACGCACACACACACACACACAGACACAAGCACGTTCATACACAAACATGAATAGACAAACACACAAACACAGACACACACACCCAGACACACCCAGACGGACTGCCACAGTCCCCAGACATAGTGATACCTCTGCTTCTGTCACTGACAGGATCCATTCTACTGTATGACAACAGGAGAGAGAGCTGTCTCCAGCCCCACAACAAAGGTAACATGCTGAGGAGAGGACTGAATAGAGTTGTAGACCTCAGGGAAGGCTTCAGGAATGGTGATGATGATGATGATGATGATGATGATGACGACGACGATATAATACCACATGGGAAGGAAAAATGTATTTAAAAACATTTCATGAAAACCCTTATTTTATACAGCCATTATGTGGCATTGAGGGGATTTTGAAAAGCACTTGTTTTGTCTGAAGCGTTTAACAAGTTCAGCGTATTTATTGTCTTTTTTTCTTTTCTTCTGCAGCTTCTCCAGATGCTGCTTGTTATGGTGGATGGCGGAGGGAGAGCACTCACAGACTGTGAAGAGGTTGATTGTGACCGTGAGTGATTGAAGCTCAGCCACTGTGTTTTTAGATGATATCGTTTGCCCGGGCCTGATGCCAGCCAAGTCATCTGTCTTCCTCCCTTCATTTCCCTCTCTCTCTCTCTCTCTCTCTCTCTCTCTCTCTTTCTATATATATATATATATATATATATATATATATATATATAAGCTAACAGTTTTATGATAAATCCCTTTTGTCAGTGTAGCTGCTTATCGCTTGCCACACAGTCTCCCTGCAGAGGAATCTGTCTGGTTCAATCTACTTTCAAATCTCAGAGTGAAAATTCTGTTTCTCTCAAAGACAAAAGAACATGTGCTGTGAAGGAGAAGACACTATTTTCTTCCTGCACCTTTCACACTATCCTTGGCACACTCTAAATTATAATATGCATGGTTGGGGATATGGCCATAAATCATTGTCATGAAGAGACATTCATGTGGAGCTTGATTACGTCAGACTTGTCACTGGTCTGAAATGAACTCCTGTGCCGTCTGCCTCCACACCGAATAACTGGAGATGACTTAGGACTACTTTCCTCTATTTTGTCTAAAGATGCCCTGCTCTGTCTACCTTCCCTCCCTCCTTCATCACCTCCACCTGCCCCACCCTCCCATGTGTTCGTCTTCCCCTGAATAGGGAGGCGTTAGCAGGGGAAGGGGCAGTTGGAATCTGGCCCCCATCTGTAAGCAGCTCCATGGTGTAAATGGGGGCAGATGCCGCCGCTGTTGGTGGAGGTCCTCCAGACAGACAAGAGTCGGGCGAAAATGGAGCCTGGTATTACAGTAAGACGGGAGTACCAGCTTCCGGGACCATGAGAGGCAATTTGGGGGTGCTCAATAAGTCGTGTCCTTGATGTTTTTATTTTTATTTTTATCATGGAGAACTTCCATGCGCTGTGACAGAGCTAGGCAGCGCACCAAGGTTCCCCAGGAAGGACGCGGAGTTCCTCAATATAGGACACTTCAAATGCGCTTGGTGCTTTAAGTCTTTGAATTATGGCAGGAAGCATTCAGGCTTTCTGTTTGGCATGTCCTATTTCCTGGCGATATTATCATCACATTCTGCCCCTGCATCATAATGAATAAGTGTTAATGCAGGCTTTTGTTATCCCCCGTTTGGACTATGCTTGGTCTACTTTCTGGTCTTCCAAAGAAAGCTATTGGAACTTAGAACCAATTACATTTTGGAACAGATATCGAATCACTGAGTGGATCCACAAATTAAAACAAAATTAGAGTGAAGCCAGCTCCCCGTGTGGTGGCGCTAGAGACATGGGGTTTGGACTGGGGTGTTCGGGGGAAGAGTCCGGAGTGCACCAAAACACTCCTGCTCACACGGTCTCCCAGCAAATAACCCCGTTCAGGGTCTCGGCTCAGGCCTCCAGCTAACGGGTTAGCTTTCCAGCCTGAAGTAAAAACACTAACCAGGCTTCTGGAAAGAACTATAGGCTGAGGGTAAGAAGATACGTCTAGCGCTAACCACCTCCATCTTGAAGACTATCCCCGCTTCAGTGACCTGTGAGCTGGATACGGACAAGGGTCACACCAGTTCACCACAGGTCATCTCTAAGCAAGATGCCTGTTGGTGTGGTTGCTAGAATATTAATGAGAAAAAAGTATACTTTTGTTTCAGGGAACTGTTTTTTTGCTTGTCTAGAACAACCCATAAGAACCTCTTAACATGCACACCATAACACCTTTTACTATTCACCAGGCGTAATATAACTCCTCCAGAATAGATAGCCCCTCCGGGAGAGGATGTGATACTGGAGAGTTGTTTGTCTTTCAAACAAGATCAGCAGGCATAGCAATACCTCTGATCATCATAATATAAATGCATCCATGATTAACAATTAACAATGAAAATAATATTTATATTCAAAAGTTCAACAAAGCAGAATCCAGAACTGATCAGGTTTGGAACTATGCAATATTCCGACCGGATCAAAGTTCAAATGATTAAAGTACCAAACAATCACTATCAGTTGATAAAGAATAATAAATAATTTAATCAGAAAAGGTAAAAGAAAAAAGATTTAACAAAAAGAATAAACAATTTAACAGATACACAGACACACAGTTACACCAGATTTCTAACTTCACGCTAAGCATCTTAAAAGCATACTATCAAGACTTTTAGTAGGCCTGCTGTTACCACTAATATGATGGCACTGATCTGAGGGCTAAGCCCACGTTACACCTTGCTAAATGGACTGCACTTATATAGCGCTTTTATCCAAAGTGCTTTACAATGAAGGCCTCTCATTCACCCATTGACACATACATACACTCACCAACGGTGGCAGCTGCAAGGTGCTAGCCTCATTGGGAGCAATCTGGTGTTCAGTGTCTTGCCCAAGGACACTTCGACATGTCGTCAAGGGGAGCTGGGATTCGAACTGCCGACCCTACGATCATTGGACGATCGGCTCTACCTCCTGAGCCGGTACCCACGGCTGTCTCACTCTACTTCCTCATGCGAGGCCGAAGCATACAAGCTCATAAAAACAGACATAGGACCCCCATCCTCCTCTTCATTCCGGCCCTGCAAGAGGCGCCCCATCCCATCTAGTTCCTCAATCACGGTTGCCGTGGCTACACGCTCAGGAGCAGCGGGACTAGGCTCTGGCGGTGGATCGGGGGCTCTGTGGGGCTCCCAGCTGGTCAGACCTTTTACGATTAAACCCGAGGCTTCTTCAACTGAGGCTTCAAATAGCCATTTTTAGCCTCTCTGAAAACCACCACGGCCTCTCGCTCAGCCCATACTCTGACCCTCACTGACCAACAGGGGCCCAATATGGCCCTCCAGCCCCTCAGTGCCTCTAGTCTCAGGATACTCTTCACCTCCAGAGGGCCTCCGAGGACCTCGTCTCTTCGACAGCACGCGTGCGCACAGAGCCGCCGAATGGGCAGAGGTCTGTGCTCTCTGAGCACCATTTCTGGTTTATAAATCTCTCAGTGGCACGCCATGAGTATTTGAATGAACTTTTGCTGGTATACCAGCCCATTAGAGCTCTCAGGTCTTCTGACACAGGCCTTCTCTGTGCACCACATGTTCAAAAGAAGAGATTCGGGGAGGCTGTACTCTCATTATGTGCACCCATAGTGTGGAATGCACTGCCAGTTTTCATTAGGGATGCAACCTCTGTCTCTACTATTGTTTTTTGTCATCTATTTTAAACGTATAAGTATATGTATAAAAGTATAAATTATTCTGTTATGATGCACTTTGTGCTACTTTTGTATGAAAGGTTCTTTATAAATAACAATAACAACAACAACAACAACAATAATAATAATAATAATAATAATATAATTACTATGGGATGCCGTTTAACAACTCTGTCTGCATTCTACAAAATGTGGAATTGAGTCCACAGGCTTTCAGAGATACAGTTGTTGTGTTCTTAAGAAAGGGGTTGGGGGGGGGGCTTGTTCATTCAGGGGACAGCGGCAGCGTGCAGCTGACAGGCGGAGAGCGGGGGACTGCGTGGCAGGGCTGCTTGGCAGAGCAGGTCCGGCCTGTCAGAGGGGATCTTAGAGACTAGGTCTGAGGGGACCAGGTCTCATCATCAACGTCACATCGTTCACCCAGAGCAGGGACGGCTCACGGAGGGAAAGAAAAGACACGCTGTCTACATCAATATGTTATTGTTATGTATTGTATAATGTATTTTATGTTATTATTATGAATTGTATTGTATGTATTTTTAATAATGATTCTGACTGTATTATGTCCCCTCACATGAAATTCTGGGACTGTCTGCTATGTTGTTCAGCTGTACAGTGAGTTGTGGGCATTTGTATTATCCGTGTAGGCTGTTATGAGTGCCTGTTTGCTAGATTACTAGAGCATGAAATATTAGCGGAAATATGCAATACAATGCTGTGCAGTGCTGGAAAGGAGCCCGGTGCATCAGTTTGTGTCAAACCCAAGGGGAGGAATGTATCATCTGAAACAAAGCTTCAAAGACCGGCAGCTTGTCTAGTGATGTTTGAGGCAGTCTGAGGAGCGCCAGCAGTGTCAGGCTGGAGCAGTGGAGCAATGCAGTATATCAACATTACCACAACAACAACAACAACAGGCTTATCACATTAGAATGAGCCTATTGTAGCAATGCTGCGTGTTCTGGATAACGTCACTGATGAAAAATACATGCATGGGCTGAGGTACAAACAGCAGAAAGACATGCGCTGAGAACCAGAGGCTGAATAATGCATATTTCTATTAAACAACCCCCTGTTTGATGACTGGGCTCCCCAGAGCAGCATTCATCATTGATGTTTGTAATGGCCGCAGAGTCCAAAAAGTGCATTCCAATTTTACTGAAAAACCAACTTGGTCATGAAACTGCTGTAGGCTTGTACATGTTTCTGGTATTTTTTTTTAATCAGGTTTGAGACCAGGAGGCAGTTTAATGTAAGTTGAGAGGACAACAGGGATTTTTATTAGGTTTTAAGAAACGCACAGAAAACCTGTCAACCTGATAGTAAGCAGTCTGCTCATGTTCCAGTAAAAACTCCTATAAACTCCAGTATCAGTTTAGACAGAATAAACACCACTATGCATTCAGTCATTGGCTGCAGCAGTAGACTAGAATTCAGAATGGTCCCTCTGAGAGTTTATCTGAGGACAAATTGAGGCCCCACTTGAAAACATACTTAGTAGAAGGTGTTTTTCATAGGTTGTTCCCTCCACCTTTACACCTAGCATTAAAATGTGTTTTGGGTGATCTGATTGCAATCGGATAGTGCTAAACCACATGAAAGTACAGGTGTAAATGGTCAGGGACACATTGTGACCACGTTGAACACAAGTGTAAATGCAAATGCATTGTCAATCCACATACAGCAATGTTAAACCGATGACGTTCGATTGTTTGAGTTGGATAGAGCGATCTGATCTCAATCAGATCTCACTGGAGACACACATTAAAACCAGTCTGATTATCTGGAACAAACCAGTGACTGCTGTGAAAGAGCAGCCGGCAACCAGGGAAAGACGTAGTGACGGCTTGTAGAGACTGCTGACAGGAGGGAACAGACCCCACCGGGTCTGCGAGAGCGGGGGTGGAAGATGGCTCATCAACAGACCACATGGTAATCAACCCAGGAATGGAAACTACAACGAGACAGAAGATTTGCACAACTGACGGAGCGGCAGCATCAGCAGGACACAATCTACAAAGCTGTACCTGTGTCTGGACAAAGATAACATCTGAAAAAGGCCTTAAGATCCATCAGGGGAAGAAAAAGTGTTTGAAAGAGCCTAACAAGGGGCCTCGCATTGACCATTATTTCTTGAGGGGTAGGGCAAGTCAGTCGTGTGAAGCTCAGTGGCAGGACAACCTCCACAGTCCACAGGGTATCGATACCCCAGACAAGGCTCAACCAAGCACAGACCCGCCAATGGACATGAGTCCTGAGCCTTGCCAGCCACGGCTAGCAGTAGAGAGGAAGATGGAAGGGTGAAGGCTGCAAATCCCTTGTGCCGAAAGCCAGCCAGAAGAAGGAGTGGGAAAACATCAACACTGACCGTGTCAATTTCCTTGAAGGGCTGAAGGGAAGTGTGGAAAAGAAGCTGGACAAGATGGGAGACACCATATACAGCTATTGGGCAGAGATTTGGAGTAAACGGCAAGAACCCGAGAACTCGGACAGATCGACCAGCTCAGCCCAAGTTCCGAAGACAGCTGGAAATTGAAAAGCTTGTGAAGGAAAGAAGGCAGCTGAGAAAGCAATGGAGGAGGGCCATAGACGTGGAAAGGATTGGACTTAAGGCTCTACACACAGAGCTAAAGCAACACCTGACAACGCTGCGCAGAGCAGAGTGCCTAAGAAAACAACACAAGAAGAAAGAACGAGCAAGAGCGGCCTTCTACAAAGACCCGTACAAGTTTGTTAAAAACAGCTTTGTCAAGGAAAAAAGCGGGAGCAGGAGGAATCCTAATCCCCAAGGAAAGGAACTCCTCCACCATCTCTCAATTCCACCAGATCAGTCTCTTGGGTGTGGAAGTTAAGATTTTCTTTGGGGTGGGCTCTCTACATTCTTGCAGGCAAACCAGTTTATCGACACATCTGTGCAGAAGGCCGGCATAAGTGGGTTGTCTGGATGTCTGGAACATGTCAGCGTCATCTGGCATAATTTACAAATTGCCAAGAGGGAGAAGAAAAACCTGCATGTGGTGTTCTTGGACCTGGCCAATGCCTTTGGCTCTATACCTCATAAGGTCTTGTGGATGGCATTCAACTTCTTCCATGTTCGAGAAGACATCACAAAGTTGGTAAAAACTTACTTGCAGGATCTTCAGTTCTGCGTCTCAACAGAGGATATCGCCACTGCCTGGCAGCAACTGAAGATTGGTACAATGGCTGGATGTACCATTTCACCTCTGGCATTCACCATGGCAGTGAAACTCATAATTTGAGCCTCACTGTGTGGTGGGAGGAGAATGCCTGAAGAGAAACATCAAATGGGCACGGATGGAGATCAAACCCAGCAAATCCTGCAGTATTTCCATCACCAAAGGGCAGCTCACCAATGAAAGATTTCACATCAATGATGAGCCAATACCAACAGTCTCAGAGAAGCCCACCAAAAGCCTCGGAAGATGGTACACTGCTGAACTCAAAGACACCGAGCAAGTGGAGCAACTCAGGCAGGAAACCCTCCATGGCCTAAAGCAAATCAACAACACTGCACTCCCCTGGAAGCTGAAGCTGTGGTGCTTCCAATTTGGACTGATACCCTGACTCCTATGGCCACTCACCATCTATGAGATCACCATGTCTCACATCGAACGGCTGGAGAGAATGGTAAATTCACACGTGAAGAAGTGGCTCAGACTCCCTAGATGCCTCAGCAGCATAGCTATCTACGAGAACGGAGCCCTCTCGCTGCCAATCTCCAGCCTGGTGGAAGAATAAAAGTGCAGCAAAGCGTGGTATGACATGACACTCACAGAATCCCGTGACTTAGTGGTAAGAGGCGCTGTGCCAATCCTTGCAACAGGGAAGAAATGGACTCCAGTGGCAGCAGTCACAGACACAAAATCAGCCCATTGCCTCCGGGATATAGTGGGCCATGTCCAACAAGGCAGAGGGGGCCTTGGTCTGGCACCATCTAAACCTTCTTGGAAAAAGGCTACACCAGCTGAATGCTGGCACCTCGTGGTGGCGGAGGTCGCCACAAAGAAGAAGCAGCCGGGTGCGCCAGAGCAGTATCCCAAGCCCAACAAGGTTGCTGGATGAGCTGGGACAGCGTTGAGAGGAGGAACTCTCTTGGAATGATGTTTGGAGTATGGAGTCAAACAGGCTAAGCTTCACCATCAGAGCCACTTACGATGTTCTGCCCTCCCTCAGGAATTTACATCTTTGGCTGGGAGAGGATCCAGCTTGTCCCCTATGTAGTTCCAGCAAACCTCAAGCACATCTTGGTCAGTTGTAAAACCAGCCTGAGACAAGATAGAGAGGTGTCTGGGAGCCGAACTTGAGTCCATGAGAGTTTCCATCAACGCCATGCCTCCCAATGCCCAAGCTGCTTCCTCACACCTACCATACTTCATGCAGGAAGGAGGGAAACCTGGGGATAACCACTCACCTCCAGTGACATGCTCCCTCAACATAGCCAGGGACTGGGAGATGCGAGTGGACCTGGGCCAGAGACTTGCCTTCCCATCCGAGATCGCAGCCACCAACCTGCATCCGGATCTGATCCTCTGGTCAACCTCCTGCCGGCATGTCTTCATCATCAAAGTCACGGTCCCATGGGAGGAGGCTGTGGATGAGGCATGGGAATGAAAGAGGCTGCGATACGCCGACCTTGCCACAGAGGAGCGAGGCTGGAAGGCAAAGGTCCGGCCAATCGAAGTCGGGTGCAGGGGCTCCGTTGCCACTTCCATCACAAGGCTCTTGAATGAAGTTGGAATCAGGGGGCAAGCCCAAAAGCACTTTCCAACGCTGCTGAAAGACGCGGTCTGGGCTGCCAAGTGACCGTCTGGACCCACTTTGAGACACACACCCAGGTCTGATCATCCTGCTGTGGGCCTGCCTCGGCTGAGGGTGTCTTGTGATAAAGGCCGAAACACTCAATGGCACCGGGGCACACAACTGCTGATGTGTCTCAAGAAATACCTACAGCATCCAGCGGTCATCGCCAGGAGTAATCCCATTCAAGGTCAGTCAAGAGCAAACTTCAGGGATTGTTACACCTAGTCCTAGTAATGAATCTTGGTATTGTGTAGCCTACTGCTCACAGTTCACAGCAGAACTGTTGGGGAAAAAAGAGAGAAATTTAATGCACCAACCTCAAAAGACGCAAGAAACAAGAAGCTTTGTTTCCAAAGCACAGGAAAATAAGCGCACAAATACTGATCCTAATAGATTACCTCCAGTGAGGTTTATTTTAAAATGAGCACAGCTCGCGTGTTGCTTCCCAGGAGACCTATTGTCCTCTTGTAGACCTAATACAGAATATCATGAAAGTTACACAGCAGCAGCAGCACACATTGAAAGGATTATGGCTGAGTTAACAAGTGCTCTGGGCTGGACCGCTCAGATGTTAAATCCCTGTGATATTTCACTGTCTAGGAAACAATCACTGGTGGGCTGTGACTCATCCCAGGGCTGAAGCCCAGCTGAGACTGACGACAGAGTAATGGAATTATCCTCCAGAACCACTCTACAGGGATCTATCATTGCTTCAATCCCACAATTAGGCTACTGCTGCTGTCTTAGAATCACGGCACATGGAGGATGTTACCTCGAGTGCTTATTTCAGACTGTCTGCCTTGATCGTCTCATGGATGGGAATTGTCTATTGTTTATTTTGCCTGTGATAAAATGCCTTTTTTTCCCCACCCTGTCTCTCGAATCGTTCTCTGAACTAGAGAACGACATTTAGGTCAAAGTTCTCTTTTTTAAGGGACCAGATCAAGAGAGCAGTTCCTGTTGGCTACAGAGCACACACACACGCACACGCACACACACACACACACACACACACACACACACACACACACACACACACGCACACACACACACACACACACCCCGCCACATGATCTAGCCCTTGGGAGACGGTGAGGAGGGTGGTGTGAACAAGGTAGATGATTGTGCCTGTCATGCTGCAATTTGGAGCTGTCATTGGCGATCCAGCTCATCGAACACACCTCAGCCGAGCAGCGAATCAGCAGAGCCTGGAGTCCTTTTTTTAGCCCGTAATCAACACCCTGTGGATGCTTTGTCTGTGAAGAACCTCCGTACAGCACGGTACGGTAGAGCAGGCTATGGAGAATGCACACTGCTGTGTCTGGCTTTTTTGTATTTTTTGGCTCCACCACTGACCTAGCTGTACTGGAGGCCATTGTGAATCACTTTCTTTAAAGGAACACACCAACTTTTGGGGAAATTACCTTGTTTGGCATCTTCCCCAGAGTCAGACAAGAAGATACATACCCTTCTCTTCTCTGTGCGTGCATTCTCTGTGAATTGAGACCTGTTAGAGCCGTTAGCCTAGCTTACTGTAGCTCAATCACTGGAAGTGGATTTGAAACATTAGCATGGGCTAACAGCTTTAACAGGTCTCAATGCTTTGTACTGCATACACAGAGAATAGAAGAGTATGTATCTTCTTATCTGACTCTGTGAATGATGGCAAATTAGATATTTTCCCAAGAAGTTGGAGTATTCCTTTAACCAGAATGGAAAGCATTTTTTTCATTTAGAGATTGTCTACAGTACAGTGCATCCAGAAAGTATTCATATCCCTTCACTTTTTCCACATTTTGTTATGTTACCGCCTTTGTTACAGTTGTAGAAACATTGTAAAAACAGCCTTTGTTACAGTCGTAGAAACATCTCAAGGATGATCAATGGAAACAGGATGACCCTGAGCTCAAATTTGAGTGTCATAGCAAAGGGAGTGAACACTCATGTACATGTGATATTTTCTTTTTTTGTGCATGGCTGGAAGCCAGCAACATAGATAGCGTTTGTCAGGTTGTCACTCCCTCCCTCCCTCCCTCCCTTACTTGGTTGAATGTTGACCTGCATTTCTCTGTTGGCACCACAAGAGGCTGTAGTCCCAGCACACCAAAATAAAGAAGGACACCAAACTCAGCCCACCGACCTCCACTGCACAAGTAGAGTAGCGGTGAAAGTATTGGACTCCCACCCGGGAGATCGGGGTTCAAGACCCGATGGGGATGATTTTATGGGACTATACCCCAAATTTCCACACATTCATCCTTTCACTTCAACCTTTTCCCAGATAGCCCACAGATATCAATGCTCCATCGGAATCAGAGTGACAATCCGCTGGAGTGTTTCTACTGGGGGGTGTCTAGAGGGGCACCGTTGTTAAACAGCTGGAGAATTTCTGCTGGTGAGTCGGTAGCGGTCTCCGAGTGAAATTCCACTCACATTCACACGCGCTGACACCATGCCCTGTCACTTTTCTGATGGTAAAACTCATGTGGACCTCTGTTGGGATACCGTCGGAATTCCGCTTGCATGGCATGCCCTCCCCTGTCCCTTTTCCCATGGTGGAACTCGGTTGGGATACCGTTACAATTCCGCTTGCAACCGTCACTGGAGGGTAGTCTTTAACAACCTAATCACTGATGACCAGCTCAACAGGATGCTCCGGACAGGTCAGGTAAATTCTGGTTCAAAATATAAAGCTGTATACAAACATAACGTAACGTTAGCCTAGCCACCAACTACTGTGTTGTAGCTCTTTAGTTGTAAGTATTTTATTAGTATAGAGATGGATTACAGTGTGAGGGATAATAATTAACTTACTTCACCACCTAAAGGGAAGTGCAAAACGGCAGGTAATGACTTTTGTCCGAAAGAGAAGTTGAACCAATTACAGCAAAATAGGTAAAGTTATAGGAATCATTAGTGTAACTGCTTTAGCCACTGACCGCTACCATTAATGTTATAGAAGCTGCTGTTAGTTGTTGTGAACTCATGAGTTAACTGACTATCCCACTGTTATTGTGCTGGATTAGCATTGGAAGCATTGGAATTGACGTGTCCAGGCGACAAGACCTATCTTAATTTATCAGAATATTATTTCATGCCATTTCAATTCACAGCTATTTCAGTGGCATGACTAGCCATGTCCTACCAGTCCTGAACAGAAACAAGCCAGCCATGCACATAAGCCAGGCTGGACCTTGCTTGGTTTCATTTTTAATACATTTGCAAACATTTTAAAATAAACTTTTTTCACTTTGCCATTATGGGGTATTGTGTGTCGAATTTTGAGAAAAAAAAGAAAGAATTTAATCCATTTGGAAAAACTTTTTTGGGAAAAAGTGAAGGGATATAAATACTTTCCCGATGCACTGTACATTGTCACTTCCTATCAGATAATGCTACTGGGTGGTTGGGGAAAGGATGGACTGGCCTGGAAACATGATGAAATAATCAGGAACCCTGGAGCTTTTATCTTGAATTCAAAAGTCCAAAAATCCAAAAATAATGCTTTGTACTGTAACTACTGTATTCCATCTTGAGAAAACATTGGAGCTTTGGAGTGTAGCCTAAACTGCACCATCAGATTCTTACTGCCTTGTTTAGAGGCTCAAATACGGCCGGAAATTCCAGGCAGATTGAGCAGAAAAGCCACCGCTAATCCTGGCTGTTGAATGTCAGTGTGTTGATAGAGATAGTGCCAGAGGTGCCGTCTGGAGCGCTTATCCTCTAAATCTCTCTGTGCGTCGCTGTGCATTGGAGTTTGAATCTGACGTCTATCAGTAAATACACTTCAGAAAGTAGTCCAGAAAGAGTTCTGACCAGAGAGATTTCCTCACTCCTGCTGTTCTCTCGGCAGTCTCACTCTTTATAATGTCAAGTTGACATTTAAAGATGGCTTACAACTGTAGCCAAAGGGAATGTTTTGTCACATTTGGAACCATACAGTGCTATCATTTACAGTTTCTATTGAAAGATGGCATTCCCAAACCTAATCAGTTCTTGTGAATCAGATTTGCCCGATAAAGTAAAGTGCAAAAGACAGCGTCACAGTGTGACTTCCCACTTGCTCACTGGCACCGGTACAATACTGCTGCAGTAGACAGCAAATTGTTCTCTTCTGGATATTAAAGTGCTGGCACACATGGCATGGGAGCTATTCCCAGCACTCGTTAATGAAACAGTCACACACTGTCTGCTGGAGGAAGACTCACATCACATACAGAATATTATTATTATCACACAGATGATGATAATCACACTGTGGACCCCACTAAAAGTAGCTCTACTTTAGGGTAGAGCTAATGGGATCCTTCTAAATAAACAATAAACAGATCTATTTGTCTGAGGAACAAGTCCTCAAACAACAATGTGTTAGGAGGTGTTTGTCTTCGTAATAACAATGTGGCACCACTAACTCAATACTTTATCAAACCAAGTAGCTGGTGAGCCCCTGGCCAAATTAGAACCATGCAACTTCAACTTAAAATATGTCTATAATTCTATAATGTGTATTCATACATTTTGTAGACAATGAACCAGATGCTATTAAAAATCACCTCTGCATTTGAGTGTTTTCAAAGTGAAAGTGCAATAGAGACAATTCAACCAAACACAACTTTTCACTTCAATCTAGATTGCTCGGGGCCTATAATTAGTCTCAGGACCACTTCACCGATTATTTATTCAGTGTGATCTTCGTGCGTAAGCACCCTGTCACACACTGGGAGAAGGGTCTCGGCTGCTGTAATCAACCATGATGAGACAGTGCTTCTCATTCTGAACCAGTGCACCATATATGGATGCTTAAGATCCCAATTCATTCAGGAAACTAGCTATAATACTATGGATTGAAATAGAAGAATGAAAGTTGTTATGGTCCTGGCCCTGCTCGCCCTCTGCTCCCGACCTGGACCCTTGCCCCCCCTGGACTCAGTCTCTTTTCCCCCACTCTTGCCCCCTGCCTCTCCTCCCAGGCAGTGACTCTGCGCTTTTGCCTGCCCTATTGTCACCTCTGACCTATTGTGCCTCCTAGTGTGTATTGATATGTTGATGTGTGTATTGTCTTGTGTTCATTGCCCTGTCTTCCCTGTGTTTAGTTTGTGTTCTCCTGCCACTAGTTTCTCCCTAGTCCCACTCTAGTCCCTGTCCTAGTCCTGGTGCTCCCAGCTCTAGTCCCCTCTATCTCCTCCGGTCCCCTCTAGCCCTTCTTTAGTTCCCAGCTCCCCTAGTCCCTGTCCCAGTATGTTCCCTTCTCTAGTTCCCAGCCGTTAGTTCTAGTCCCAGTCCCAATCCTAAATCCCCTACTTCCCGCTTTAGTTCTGGACCAAACCCAATTCCAGTCCCAGCCTTGGTTCCTGTTCCCTTGAGTCCTAGCTTCCTCTGCCCTTGTGTTGGTGTCTTGTTTGGAATCCCTCCACGTCTTTGTCTGGTGATTTCATGCACCTGTGTCTGGTTGTGTCTTGTGGCTCACCACCTCATTCCTTGATGGTTCTCCGTGTGTATTTAAGCCCTCATGTTTTCCTCTGTCCTCGTCGGTCCATTGTCTATATCAGTGTTGCTCCGCTTCTCCTTGTGTTTTACTTCCAGAAGAATTAAATTACCTGAACATTGAATATTGCCTGCCTACAATGCATATTACTGTAAGCATTAGTGTTTGGTTAGTGCATTCTTAAATGACAATTATGATAGATTTCCCTGATGACGCCTTCTCTAACTATATAAAAGGCTCGCATGGCTCATATCACACTGGTAAGTTGAACGTTTTAAAGAGCACATAGCAAACAATAGTTCATAATTATGACAGTTGTCAGTGTCTTCCTTTCAAACAATTCATGAGTAAGACAGGCACTATAGGCTGGGTTCTCTGTACGCCTACACCTGGCAACCGTCAATCACAACAGGTCATAACGGCTTTTGTCACATGCGATTCTCAAACTATGATATGATGGGTCACCGGGTTGATTTGCCCTCCAGAGACAGAAGAGGAAGGAAGTGAAGTCGACTGAAGACGATTTAACTCGCACGGAGCACAGGTGGCCAATCAGACTGCAGCAGATTGCGCAGCGGATTGTGGTTGACAAGACAGGTCATTTCTGGAGGTGCGGGTTCCACCCCAGGTGAGCTGAACAGATGCTTTCACCGAGGGGAGAGGAGATGCAAAATGGCCGAAAGCCCACGGGGAAAACGTCCCCAAAACAGAAGACAGAAAATGTCTTATCGTCACTGCTGGACGCACAGTGAAATTAGGCTACCCAAGACATTACCACAGACTTTCCCCAGTGCTTTCAGAAAATATCATACAGATTTATTTTTTAACAGTGTAACCAACCCTGCAGGCTAATGTTTCCCTCATTCTTTGAACACGAATGTGAAATCCATTCGTAGTGCGTTTGCTCTGTTTTTATCGAGTGGCTTCCAATAAGCCTAGATGTTTACAGTGTTTTACTAGGCTACTATTTGTAGTACCATGTCTCAGACTGAAAGAGAGACGTAGCCTCCGAAATTATAAGAGTTCAGTTTATGAGTATAAGAGTTAAGTAAGATAAGTAGGCCTGTTTATATTTGTGGTTTGGCCAAGAGGCCACGAGTGCGCAGGGGGAGAGAGGAGTTAAACAGACGTTATCAGTGCATTAATCATTTTGCTAACAGCTAAAATACAATTTGCTAACAGCTCAATGCGACCTCTCCACTTGCCAAACCAAAATGGGGTCACTGACCTTACCATCCCATAGCCTACAGCACACAGTATCCTATCAACACATCCAATGCAGAGAACTACAGTACATGTCACACAAGTTAGAAAAGGCTGATTAGATGAGTTTTAAGTGTCATACGATGTATATGTCATACATATTATTGCAATGCAACAGGCCTCATATTCCTAAACAGATGAAGCCTGTCTTATTGTAAAGGAAAAACTGTCAATTGCAAATAATTTCAAGAGCTGCAATTTGTGATGATACCACATTATGAAAAAACTATAGCCTAGCCAATGAATCAAAAAGAATTATTTAATGCAATTAATTTATTCCAATCAACAAGATACACATACTGTATTTATTTATTTGTTATCACTAACGCCCATGCACTTAAACACTCTTATTTTACAATATCTATTATGAAACAGTTACATTGATTAACATATCACTGTAGGCCTATTGTATGCAAAAACACATACAACATGCAATTTACACATTCGTCTGTCCCTAAGCTTTACGAGACTGCATTTGCCGTAAAAAGACACCTGCCACTCGCATGGCAATAGGCTACTGCATGACAATAAATGCTCAGCTATCCAAAGTACATTAGTGCGTGATTGTATGCCGTTAACGAATAATAAGAGCTTATTACAATATCTCTCAAAGATGTGAAGGCCCTTAACAAGTAGGCAATGCCTAATACTTCAGCCACAGAAACAATATGACCATGAAAGAACACCTGCACAGCCTACACACCACACCCTTCCTGTTTTCAACAACTGTCAATCTGGACACAGGAAAAGAGATAGGCCTAAAGGTTCAAATGTGAATACTTGACCATTCACTTTTCTGTTCTCTGCTGTTGTTGAAATGCGTAGCCTACTCATCGTCGGGCGCCTGCAATCGGATGTGCAGTTTATTTGACAACTTTCCCAAAGGAGTCTTCATCAATATGCCCCGACAATAACTGCTTCCACCTCTTTCGATGGTCTTCTGTCCGTCACCAAAAAGTTGATCATTCCCTCTGATTTGATGAGGAGATTGCAGCCCAAAAAGAATATGCCAAACACCACCGTGAGTGATAACACACACATCACCGCTATTTGGACAACTCTCATGATAAAGAGACTTCTCTCATCCGGAGACGCGGCCACGAAGCCGTTATCAGTCACCACGGACGAAAAGTTACAACAGAAGAGCTCCGTCCTGTTGAACAGTCCGCCGTCCGTCTGATTGAACCCGGTAGAATTCATCTCCACTTATTCAACTTTCAAATGTCACCGCAAAAAACAGTGTCAGAAAACACTTGACAAAATCCCAGTCAAATTCCTCACAAGTGAAGTAGCCTAGTCTAAAAGATGGATGTTGATTTGCAGGTGGATTCAAAAGCTACCTTTAAAAAAAATCATCTATGGTTCTTCTGGAGTGTATAAACTTGCTTTGGCTTTGCACTAGGCTGCTGGAAGTCTGTGGCTGTTCTCCTTCCATCTACAGCGCATGTATGATGCTATAGCAACCCGTGGCTCATAAACCCGCTCGGGTGAAACCATTTCATGGCGGACAGGACGGGATCTGGAGGTATAATATAACGGGATGGAGAGGCGCCTGCTCGTCACCAAGAACGCACAGCAATAGCGCCCCCACCAGACGGACGGCCGAACAGCAGGGAGCAGGCCCTGATCGATTGGTTGGGCACAACCTCTTTCTCAACTGAAGGCCTAATTGCATAAAATGCATTGCATTGAGTAGAATCATTTTCGATATTGATAACTGAGTGTAGTCTATTTATAACATTTTCATAGCAGTCCACATTTGGCCACTAGTGTTACAGGCCATCGAGTCCAACGTCAGGACACTATAATGACATGATGCTCTCTCCATGCGACAGCCTATATAGGCCTACTGATTATGAAAAGGCTACTTCCACTGGCATCTAATGGATCGCTCAGATAGTCTCAAACGATTATATTTCAGCATTTAGGCATTTTATACAACACAACTTCCAGGTTTGCGGTGGTGTGAGACGAGCTGTAGCCCTATGAGCGACAGCCTATACAGACCCGTTCGATATTTGTAGGTTAGGCTACATTTGACATTGTATGGTTGCATGGTTTTTAAAAGAATAGAACAGGCTAGATTAGTCATTGTGTTGTGTAATGACCGAGCAAATCGCCACCTCAGGTCGTCATTTGCCTCCCAGAAGCACGTTTACTACAGCAGATGGCAGTGTTGCACAACACTTGATGTAGTCTAATGGGACTTGTCTCTCCCTGGCCATATGGACAGTCAGATGCGGGTTCACGGTCTACAGTAGTCAGTTATCACTTAATTCATGTCGATTTTACTGTAGACATTACTTTTGCATTGTATGTAGGCTATAGACTATACCTCACAGATAACAGCACGATTTCCTAATGCTTTAACATAAAATGTAAGGCTTAGCGAAATATTTTTGTGGCATTACTACATTAGTTTGTATTATCTTAATTCTCACGAATTCTTTAATTGGAAGCTACATTGTAACCTGTATAGAAAATCATTAATTCATTCACATAGAAATAGCCTATACTGCGACACTACACCAGCCTATAGGCTTTCACTGTAGTATGCTATATATATACTAGGTCTAAATTAATTGGAGACTACTGTGCTTTTGGAGATGAGAATATAGCCTACATTAACCATGCGCCCTTCACGCCCCGGCTCAGCACGGCTTTGTGATCGACACCGTTTACAACCAACCACAGACGAGTAAACGAGCAGAAGTCGGTGCCTACCGTATCACGTTAGATTGAGCCAGATATTTCGCCTGTCCGTTACCGTTATACATACAATATTCTGTCCGAGAACAGGTGGATCTAGGCATATCATTTTGCTCTGCATATCAAATAGAATGTAAAGGACATGAAGAGTCAACACTCATCGGTGATTATGATTATGTAGCCTAGCGGTTTTCTTTGTCTGGACGACTGCTTTCTGAAGAGAGATAAATTGTCTTTCAAGGAGAGTAAATGGGTATCAAGCAAGCTGGCAACATGATAGGGACGTGATTATGCGTCTCATTGAGCTAGTCTCCCCATTCCGATGGCTAGGGCACTGCAAGACTGATTATATATCTCATTCAACGGATTATAATCAATTCACCATTTTCTGATTGTGTATTAGGTTATATTATATTGTGTTGTTAAAAACCCTATTCAACACGTTGCAGACACGCAAGACTTCAGTGGGTCATTGATTCACACAGCACCTATAATTTCGGTAAGTAGGCTACTAAAGATTCAGTTTATTTTTATTCTACACAATTTCTCCGTGTTTTTTCATGCTGTCATTAACAAGACAGGATTTGACTGAGAAGGTTTCACTTTAGGGACATGTGCTGCGAGATTCTCCGGAATGTGTTGCTATTACAGGTTTATTGCATCAATGACAGTTGTTACATTTCACTTAACAGTGATATTTCAGAATCACAGTTTTTGCACCCTAGCATGCTTGATATGTGACTACACCTGGCCCTCTGCAGCTGTGCATGAATTGATCATTCAACTGGCTGAATGGCTGAATTCATGTGAACATCACACCAGATATATGGAGAGATATGATACAGTACCTGTAGGATGAGGCAGAAATCGAATGCATATTACCGGGGATTAGTGACTACTGACTAAGGTAGGCTATTGCACCTTGTTCTAGGTATAGTATGTATCCAGGAAAAGTTCAGTTACATCAGCAGAAACCACAATTACTTCATGTTAATAGTTTTCAAGTGTGTATGTGCGTGTGTGTTTGTGTATGTGTGTTTGTTTGTTGTCACACCAATTTGATGATATGGCTTTAGAGTCACCTTAGGGTGGTATTCAATTTCATATCACATTCCTCAAGTGCCAGAGATCTGATGATAGGCTACTTAAATCATACCCTGCATGATACAGCACACCTCAGCTCTTTGCTGTCGTTGTCGTTGGTGTTGTTGATGTTGTTGTTATAGTTATCAGAGGAACAGTTGACTTGGAATTATGATCTTAGAGCATGAGCCGCCTACCACATCCTGTTAATCACTTCCTGGCTCCTGGGGGCCCGACTCAGTGAGCAGCTTTTTTTTGTCGGTTTCTTATTTTTTGAAAAGCTGGAGGATTGCTGACTGGCTGTTTAGCTCTCTGTCATGAGACCGATGTCAAGCCCTGCCTTTAATAGCATTTTGAGCTGTCAGTGAAGTCTGCAGTGCACGAGGGAGAAGCTCAGACTGCCATTTGAGGAAAGGAGCCATGGTACATATCACTTCAGATCTGCTCTCTGAGACGGTCTCGTGAACAGAGATTAAGCTTTCTCCTGGAATAAGCAGTCTTCAGCCTCCTCTGTCTCCAGGGGAATTCTGATAAGCCAACCGAGGCCTCGGCTTGCCTGCTGACATGAAGAGTCGAACCAGACCCTCTCTGACCTTCGATTGAATTAAATCAGTCAATTAGATTAGACATCGCTGAGCACATGACGGCATGCGAAGGAGGCATGGCTTTAGAGCAGCCTTCTAAAAGTAGTCGGCAGCAGACGGTAGTATGGTATTTAAACTGTGACTCATCAATAGCAAAGCCTAGTATGGACAGTACCAGAAATCAGTTGTGTTGGTGTGTTCTGTTGGTGTTAAACCAGTCAGTGTTGGTGTGTTCTGATGGTGTTTAGACCAGTCAACATGTGTCTGTTCTGATGGTGTTAGACCAGTCAGTGTTGGTGTGTTCTGATGGTGTTTAGACCAGTCAACATGTGTGTGTTCTGATGGGGTTAGACCAGTGTTGGTGTGTTCTAGTTGGTGGTTATACCAGTGTTGGTGTGCTGTGGTTGGTGTTAGACCAGCCAGCGTTGGTGTATTGGGTTCTGTAGTGAGGGGAGAGGAGGACCCTGTGGTGGCACACTGGAAATATCCACCCCTACAGATGGTTGGACTAATGACCGGGTCCACTTCAGAGGACACACACACACACACACACACACACACACACACACACACACACACACACACACACACACACACACACACACACACACACACAAAGACACACACACACACACACACACAGACACACGCACACACTAATGACCGGATCCTGTTCAGAGGAGACCTGTGAGGCTGCGTTGCCTGGAGTGTGGTTGGTGGCACCGAACCCAAACACTGGCCTGACATACCAAGCAGATGGCTAGAGACGCAAAACACACACAAACACACACACGCACGCATACGTGCACACACACACACACACACACACACACACACACACACACACACACACACACACATGCACAGGCACAGGCACAGGCACACACAGTACACATATGCCCCCACACCATCAGAATATTTAACAGAAATTACCATCAAATTGACTATAACTGAAATGTGTGTGTGTGTGTGTGTTTTGCGTCTCTAGCCATCTGCTTGGTATGTCAGGCCAGTGTTTGGGTTCGGTGCCACCAACCAGGCAACGCAGTCTCACAGGTCTCCTCTGAACAGGACCCTGGTCATTAGTGTGTGTATGTATGTGTTTGTGTGTGTTTCTGAAGAGGACCCGGACATTAGTGTGTGTGTGTGTGGAGGGGGGGGGGGGGGGGGGGGGGCTGCGCCGTCAGATGTAGGGTATCTCTTTGATTTCAGCCTGCGTTTTACCTGTTTGTTGTTTTAATCATGGGGGGCTAAGGTTAGTTCACTGTGCTCTGTGAGCAGATGTGCATGCAGATCTCTAAGGGCTGTTCAGTATTTCAGCAGGGTGTAGCACTGATGCAACGAGACTCGCTGAGCAGCCCTCTGTGGTTCCACACCACACATGTGCCCAACCTCTGGCCGGTCAGGCGTCGGGGCGTTTAATGGCGAGCTGTCTGTCTGTGGTCTAGCGCAGTGCTCTGGTCCCGTAGCCCTGGACATGGTAGGACACACGCAGCTGGATTCTGAATGATAGAATGGTTAGCAGAGGGCAGACATGATGGGAGCATCAGCGATGGACATCTATAGACAGGCCGGCAGGCACGCATACACGCACACACTCAAACACACACACACATATGCACACACTCACAGAAACACACACATGCACGCACGCAGCTACACACACACACACACACACACACACTCTGAAACACAGGGGGTGTCTGTTTTCAGTAGTGTTTTTTGTGGTTATATGATCTTTGATAGCTCAATAATGCAGCTTTGCTAATGCAGGACTGACTGCAGTACAACATAACAATGGATCTCTGGGAGTTGGGAAACACCATGTATGGATGCGTCTCTCAGTATCAGTGCTGTGCTGATCCTGCTGCCTAGATAGCTTATTAGCTGAGACGAGTGCCTATACTATACTTAAGCAATAAACCACGAGAGGCCGTGTGTTATAGTGATTTTATAACAGCTAGGGGGCGTTGTTAGGCACAACGTCGTGCCTAAAACCCCCCTAGCTGTTATAAAATCACTATAACACACGGCCTCGAGTGGTTTATTGCTTTTATACAACGTTACTACAGGTATTAGTGTAAAATAAACACACAGCAATGTAAAATATTAAGATTTATTCAAAACGAAGCATCATTCCCTCAATTCCGCCGAGCAAAATAGTTACCCAAACAAAAGGGTTGCCAAGCAACAACAACAACTACAATGCATTTGGATCAAATGGGAGGCGCATTAATACTGAAAATGGAATGATATGCGGTCCCAGGTGTGTGTTACAAAGTATTTTAACACGGCTTCCAGCCAATCAGAATCAAGAACCAGAACTAACCGTTGTATAATTTCTGTTTCCGTCTGTTTTATTCTGTGCTCACCGACAGACGGCGTCCTTTCTTTCTTGCTGATCTTGTGATTATATATATTTATACAGTTCAAAGAAGGCTGAATCAATGGAACGTGTCTCCTCTTGGTAAGCCTGTAATTTCATGCAGTGGCAGCCATGCTGGATGGCAAACGATTGTATATTTCATGTGGAGTATTACAAGGACTTCATTTCACTCCTCTGAGAGTTATTTCCCCCCACAAATATTCTCCCCGGTCTGAAATCCAAGCCCTCGGTCAGGGGCGAGACGGCCAGTAAGTGAGGAGATGATATGCAGACTCTCCAAGGGGAGAATTGGCTTTCTTCATCTCTCTCCAATGCAAAAAAGTACCTAGTCATCTCAACAATTGGAAATCCATGTGAAACGCAGAGTCTCAGGAAGGTTACAACATTTACCTCATGAAATGCTTGTTGGCTGCAGAAACGTTTGTTTGTTTGTTGTCATTTGTTCGGCTGATGCCTCATTGTCATGACTCCTACGGTATGATTCCACCAAGAGCAGTTTCAGTTTGTGAAGGAGAAAGAGTCACACCAGGTCGTGGGAAATTGCAGTCTGTATGTCATTGCTGCAATTACAGTCTTTTGTTCCTTTGTAATTGCAAATTTGCAACAATACCATATTGTAACAACGCAATAAGTGGGCGCCATGCGAGAGCAGTTTCTTTCTCCCCTGGATAATAACAAATGCTGGAGTAGCATTCACAGTATCACCTTGGAGAATGAGAGATTTACTTGGATTGAAATGCTACTGTCGGTTTGATTTCTAACCGTGTTTTCCGATGTTACCCCTCCTCTCCATCTCTGCAGTGGGATGACTTCCCCGTGTCCCCCGCGCTCGGTCGTCCCCCTGCTGCTTGGCCCCGTCTCCAGAGTTCCCACCCCCCGCCACCAGGGGCCAGCGTGCTGATCCCCCCCCGCCCCCCCAGAGAGCCTGCCTGTCCGGGAAGCCCATGCGGCGATTCGTCTACTGTAAGGTGGTCTTGACCACCTCGCTAGTCTGGGTGCTGGTGGACGTCTTCCTGCTGCTCTACTTCAGCGAGTGCAACAAGTGTGATGACAGGAAGGACCGCTCTCTGCTGCCGGCTCTCAGAGGTGAGCGAGGGGGCGGGGGAGGGTTTCACCTTTGACCTGCAGAGCTGGGCAGGCCAGGATGTACCCTGGGCCCCTTGAAGAGGTCATCCAGTGCATGACAGGCTTCCCTATTCTGTTGAGTATAATTCAAACCATTGGTTCTGTGCTTTTGGAAGTTTACTCTGACCACCTCCATTGATTATGCAGTGCATTTTTTGTTGCCCTTGCAAGCACACTTGCCTTATTTCCTATTGGTCCCATATGTGCTATTGAGAGAGTGTAGACAGACAGAAAAAACCCCAGCAAAGCCAATTAAAGCAGTGGACTTCCTGCCCATCTCTGGGTGAATGGATTTATTCGAGTCTGTCCTTGGGAGCCTGCTCCTCCAGTAAGCATAGCCTGTGGCTCTCAGGATCACTGCTTAATCAACCCAATCCACCTTTGCTCGTCCGTTCCCTCATCCTTCAGTAAATAGATTCGCTAGAATAAGCCACTGTCAAGGTTAGAATGAGGTAAAAATCTCTGCCTGAAAGCTAAAAAAAAAAAGAAGCTAACCTGGCCACAGGATTTCAGTGTTATTTGCATATCAATTGTGCCATAAGTTACACACGAGCTCCATAATGCTTTTAGATGTAATGAAATGGTGTCAGAACATGCACTCTGGGTCGAGGTAATTGTGAGCTTCTAAATGGTTATTAGTATAAGCTTTTGGGGGAATTAAATGGTCAAATTAGGTTTTAGTAGTCATTCTGCATAAAAGCAAGGCTTAGGCCTCTGGCGGTATGTCATCCATTCACTGACACACTGGGCCGCTTTCAAAGACCGAAATCACTCAACCTCACATTGATTCTGCAGTATATACCGTAGGGTTTTACTGTTTGATCACGACAGAAGGCAGTGTGATGCCTTCTTATATAGATGGCTGTTCTTGTGTCTTTATGAGTTCTCTAATGTGACAGGAGATCGCTGCTGGGAAACTTTAGTGTGATGCAACCTTGTGGGATTACAGTTTGCATGATCACCATGGCAACAACTGATGGAAAGTCAAACAGTAAGCCATATGGATTGGATCAATTTGAACTCCATTATATGCAATTCAGAGAAGTGGCGGACGATTCTAAGTCGTCCGTCATCATGTCGATATTGGGCCGGGCCTTTTAAAGAATGTTTGCGTTGGATTCCAGCTGAAAGCAGGTACACTTCTACCATGTAAACTTTATTACCCATCAGTTCATATGTTTATGATGATCCCTCTGAGACGTAGCCATTATGTAAACACTCCTTCACTTCCGTGACTTACAGGGAAGCTGTAGAACAGACGGACAGTTTTTGTAGCCATCTTAGACATGTACTGAATGCAGTAGTAGGGTATGTAGTTTATGGTAAAGTCACTCGACAAATAATTGATTTGGTACATCAATTATCCATCTGTCTATCAGTGGTGTTTACATGTTCCTGGCTTGTGTATAACTGAGCAGGAATACTGAAGTTTACTGTCTACCGATAAGGAGACAATGTAGGAATGCAGTTATGTTTTATAGTTAATGATCTAATCAGCGTAAAAAATCAATTTTGTATAAATTAAGAGGTTAAGGGTATCAGATCACTTACTTTTACACATTAGTGAACTTAAAGGTTTGGCATTTAGCATTATAAGCCATGTTAAAAGGTTATTTATGATCATATACAACGGCCGATATCAAAGTTTCGTCAAACGGTGCACTCTCGAGATATAGTCTGTTGCTGCTAACACAGTCAATGGATCCATAGGTACATAGACAAAAACACTATTAACTCTCATTTTTAAAAACATGAAACTCACCAAGTGGTCACTGGTATCTGTTTGCTTCCGGGATTTTATTTATCAATTAGCATAGACCTATTTTCACTCGCAGTACATACGTTTGTAAACTTCCTCTTGAACTTTGGGAGGTCTTGACTGAGTTTGGAGGCTACCGTAGAAGAAGAAGAGCTGCTTCCGGGTCACAGGTCTACATAACAACAACAACAACAACAACAACAACAACAAAAACAACAAGTCCAGATGCCTACAATTGCTTTGCAGCTGGTATTTCATTGATAGTGTTAGGTAGAAGTCTTTGTTGATCAAAACAAATATGGGACGCGGATGAATCTAAACATCTCTGGCTTTGTTGTCAACACAAATCAATGGATATAATATGATCAATAAAACCCGATCGGAAGCATAATTTGATTTTTTTTTTGCCAGAACATCAACGGACACCAGTGACCACTCAATGAGTTTCCTGTCTTTGAAAACGAGAGTTTATGGTGTTTTTGAGGGATTTTGTCTATGCACCTATGGATCCATTGAGTGTGTTAGCGGCGACAGGCTGTATCTCGAGACCACTTGACGAAACTTTGATATCGGCCGATGTACGTGATCATAAATAACCTTATAACATGGCTTACAATGCTAAATTCCAAACCTGCCCTTTAATAAAATCTAAGCAGAACATTTCTTGTCAGACCTTTTCAGCTCGCCCTTGGATATGATGCCCCACGAAGTCGCCAGGGAGACGGAGTGTGTTCGGCAGAGTGAGCGCTCTCTGTTTCATGCAGATGGGGTTACTACCGTTGGGCTCTGAGGATTTGTTTCTCAGCGTAACGTTAACGCTTGGCCATTGATCAGAACATGATAGCGGAGGGTTTGCGTCACCGTTGGGACTACGGGGATGAGGACGGGGATGAGGACGGGGATGAGGACGGTTACAACTCCGTCCTGCCTTTGGGCTGGTACCACTGGGGAGTGCGTCACAGAACAGGCGTTGTTGCCGTGTGTCTTATACCGATACATGGTTATCTTATGGCAAATAGACTGCACTTACAGTATACTAGCTTTTATCCAAAGCACTTTACAATGGCCTCTCATTCACCCATTCACACACACATTCACACACCAATGGTGGCAGCTGCCATGAGAATGTAAGGTGTAAGGTTCATGTAAGGTGCAGCCTAATTTTATCCACAGTATAAGACAAGGTAGAATCTCTCCAGCCAGCCATGTTGGAGGATGGCAGTCGGCTGCAGGCTGAGGCAGCCGGCCCAGTGGGGCGGCACAGACAGGAGCAGGTAGAGGACCTGCATAATGCTGCTTGGTTATGCAGCCTGTGTCTGTGCCTGGGCCCCCGTGACGGCCAGCCCAACGGGGGGTAGAGCACTCATACACGCCGGGCCAGCTGGGTCAGACAGGAGGAGGAGGAGGGAGGAGGAGGGAGGAGAAGGAGGAGAGAGGAGGATGAGGAGAAGTCTGGGGGAGGTGGGGGAGGAGGAGGAGAGAGAGGAGGAAGAGGAGGAGGAGGAGAAGTCTGGGGGAGGTGGGGGAGGAGGAGGAGAAGAGGGAGAGGAGAGGGAGGAGGGGGAGGAGGAGAGAGAGGAGGAAGAGGAGGAGTGTGGGGAGGTAGGGGAAGAGGAGGAGGAGGCTGTCGGTAATGGTTTAAAGAGAACAACAGTTCAGAATTGCAAACATTGATTTCTAGAAATTATTACAGTAGGATCTGTAGCAATGAGGCTTTTATCCTTTTGAAGTGAAAGTAACAACCTCCTACTCAGTAGCTGACGGGCTGTTCTCTTTGCTCATTTAGTTCATCTCTTGTGTTTCAACTGTGAGGAGAGATGTACAAAACAGAAAAAAAACCTGAGCTCTATTCACAAAATAGTCTGCTTTACTACAAAAGAACCGAACAGAGAGAAGACAGGACTCAACAGTGATTTCTGAAGCTACAACAGGGTCACATGGGACCTATGCCCACCCTCCCATTGCTCATTGCTCTCTGTAAAGCGCATTGTGTTGCCTCGGTGTATGAAATCCGCTGTACAAATAAAGTTTGATTTGATTTGATCACATCTTCAATGACTCATTACCTGGGAGTGTAAGTGTGAGTGAATCTGTAGAGGTACCAGCTGGGGCCCTGGTGCTGGAGTGGGACCTGGGGAATTGAACCGCAGGCCTCGGGAGGACGCGTTCACTCTTTCCTTGAGGGTTGACGTCATCTGTTAGAGGGACAACAGATGCAAGGGTCTGGTTATTTTGAGGCCTGGGGAGCGGTGGTTCGTTCTAACGCTGGACGTCACAAAACAAGGGTGGCTAGTGTCACTGTGTACAGCATCTCTCTCTCTCTCTCACTCGCTCACTCACTCACTCACTCACTCACTCACTCACTCACTCACTCACTCACTCACTCACTCACTCACTCACTCACTCACTCACTCACTCACTCACTCACTCACTCACTCACTCACTCACTCACTCACTCACTCACTCACTCACTCACTCACTCACTCTCACACTGTCTGTCTGGCCCGGCCGAGGGAGGACGACTCTCCAGAGTTTCCTCTGCTGACAGGTGAGCTGGACTCTGGAGACTGGCAGGAGAGAGGGAGCCAACTGCTGACCATCAGTACTCCGAGCTTGGATGACCGCAGACAGGTGGAGGGGAGGGCTCTGGAGGGGGCAGGTGTGAAGGAGGAGCATCAGGGCCTAGCAGGGGGTTGCGGCGCAACAGTGGCAGGGGGTTCTAGGTGGGGGGGGCAGTACACGTGCTGTATAAGCCCCCCATCCCTAAAAGGTTATGTATGTATGTATGTATGTATGTATGTATGTATGTATGTATGTATGTATGTATGTATGTATGTATGTATGTATGTATGTATTAGGGGTGTAACGATACACTAATCTCATGATATGATACCATACACGATACTGGGTTGACGATAACAATACGATACGATACACTAAGGGCAGGTGTGAAGCGTTGCAGTAGTGCTGCTGTTCACACCAATAGTGCATTTCTCCACATTTCTACTCCAATACACTTTGTGAATTTAGTGCGCACGCTGTGCGCATGCGTGCTGGAGCAAGTGAGGAAGGTATTTCGTGTCTAAAGACGTTTCTAAAGATCATATTACAGAGGCATGTGAAAAACAACACAACAGGCCTATGCTCTCTGTAAGCACAACTAGCGATTAATGAAGACAGATTGATGATCAGGACAGATTGATGAAAACAACCGTTTCGCGGCAGAAAATAGATTTTTAGAAACTGCATTCTAAGTGCCCCGACCACCGCCATTACATGGATATACTGGCTCGCGCTGGATTTTACATTTCTTCCACATGCCTCCGAACTACACCAAAGTGATCTCGGTGAGTCAAACGTCTTATAATATGTCGTAAATAAGGTCCAGGTTGTCAAAAACGAGCATTGTCCTTTAACTGTTGTAATATCATGGATAGGCCTAGAGACAAAAGACGTGTTTGTTATCAGCGTTGTGTAGCCAGCGTTCGCTGATATACAATAAACATATCACAATATTGTTTTCACCTTGTCAATATGAAGAGTTCATTTGCAAAAACAGATATGTGCATTTTGATACATTTTGATAAATCATTTTTTCAATCAAATGTCAACATTAAATATCAATTAAAGTTTGATGGTTTTGATTACGTAAAGAACAGTGGTGGTATGCTGTATGTGTGTGTGCAATGAGAGCCTACGTACAATACAGTCAGCGGTCGTGTGCAAGTAGTGTAAAAGGGACAAAGTTAGAGGGCTGTGTCAGGTGGTACAGTATGGTCCAGTTAGGCAAGGATAGGCGGACGATACTGTACAGTTCAATGGCTTGTGGTTCCGGTAGGCATTGGCTTCTCTACAGCATAGCTCAAAGTTCTCAAGCCCTCTTCTCAAGGGTCCAATGCCCGGTGATGGGATCAGAGAATTTTATTCTTGCCCAGTGTTCAAATACTACTGGTCTTCTTTCTTTGACAGCATGTCCAGAGCTCTTCATATTGATTTGTGACCATGTCCTCTGATAGCGATTTTTGGGATAAGTGCCCAGCCTTAAAAAAAACATGTGCTAGTGTTGTTGCTTTTTACTTCTCTTGTAGCACGCAGACGCATCTTATTACCCTGGAAGAGTCCTGGCCCTCCAGGCTCTACCTCCTGGCTGAAGAACTGGTTGTCTTTTCTACACTTAGAAACAATAAAATACTCTATGAGAGGTTCGACAGATCATTTCACCATATATGGGAACCTATTCTGTCTGACTTTGCCAGAATCTGAGTAAGAACTAGAAGCCTTTAACATTGTAGTTCATCCTGTTTTTAATTAAAAATGTTAAATGTGTTATTATTATCTTTTAATTTGTTTGGTATGTCTTGATATCTTTTATAAGTTGTCTGGGGTGGGGGCAGGGTGGGGGGAGGTTGTGTTGGTGTGTGGGTGGTTAAAAATGGGAAAATGGTATATGTTTACATGTTCACAACTGTACCTTGTTTTGAAATGGATCCAATAAAGATATGTATAAAAAAAAACAAAAAAAAACTCACACTGGTCCAAGACCAGCCTTTCTCCTCAGTCCTACACACACACACACACACACACACACACACACTCTGTTGAACAGGAAATGTATCTCTAGCCAAGAGGTCCTTTCAAGCTTAAAAAATAAATACAATATACTGTAGATATTTAGTTTGACTGCCCCCCCACCACCATCACACACATACACTCAGTACAGCTGTTGAAGTGTGTGATGAAGTGTGCGAGTGTGGGTGTGATGAAGTGTGTGTGTCGGTGTGATGAAGTTTGTTTGTGGGTGTGATGAAGTGTGTATGAGTGTGTGACCTTCACCTCCCACATAGAGAGAAACTCCACAATACTCAGCGTAGGTGTAAATATCCTTGAGATACACACGCACGTACGCATGCATACACATACACACACACACACACACACACACACACACACACACACACACACACACACACACACCGATGGTTCTCGAGCCTCGAACCTTATTTTTCTACCTTGGAAACATAGCTGAGGTACGAAACATAGCTGATTTCTAAATCAAATGGATGCAGAAAAATTGATTCACGCTTTTATTTCAAGCCGACTCGCTGACTGTAATGCACTCTTCACTGGCCTCCCCCCAAAAAAACACTGAGAGACTTCAGCTCATTCAAAACTCTGCAGCCCGACTATTAACAGAAACCAAGAGGAGAGAGCACATTAGTCCAGTCTAGCTGCTCTGCTTTGGCTTCCAGTAACATAGTCAGACATAGCCGCACAAAGGACGTCTAGCGGGTCGAATGTCAGATGATTTGGTATGACCTAGTAGGGAGTACTGTGGGATTATGTTAGTTTTACGCGATTGACCCGTCGCTTTGAGCAACGAAGTAACCTAGATAAAGGTTAGCTTTTGTTGACCTGTCGCTTTGCACGATGAAGTAACCTAGGGTAAGGCGAGATTTGTGTTCTATCTTCCATCCTGTTTTGATTTTATTTTGTCTATTTTTAGGTGAAGCACTCCCTGGATGCATACTCTCTGTTGAAAAGCACTCTGAGCTGTATTTATTTGTATGAAAGGTGCTATACAAATAAAGTTTATTATTATTATTGTTGTTGTTATTGTTATTATGATTATTATTATTATTATTAGTGGGGACAGGAGCCTGATCTCCTGATTCCTTAGTGTGGGGCAGCTTGATGTACAAGTGCACCCCTTGGACATGACGCTAGTATCCCAGTCCCCCCAATCCAACCCTTGATGCTGAGATGCTGAGGGAAGCATTGGGTACCATTATTTATGGTCTTTGGTATGACTCGGCCAGGAATCGAACCCCCAACCTCCCAATCTTAGGGCAGACACACTAACGACAAGTTACCGAACGAGTTAAGAAGCACTTAAATCCAAATTACTTCTTAACTCCTATACAAAGGGTTGCTTAAGAAGGGTTCCTTAAGAATGTTCTTTATCGGGAAACCCGGCCAAGGCCACTGAGCTGGTTAAGCCGTAGATGTGATGTGCAATGTTTTTTTTTCTCTCTCTTCTCCGTTCCAGCTGTCATCTCTCGGAGCCATGAGGGGCCGGGGGAGATGGGCAAGGCGGTGGTCATCTCCAGGGACGACCAGGAGAAGATGAAGGAGCTGTTCAAGATCAATCAGTTCAACCTCATGGCCAGTGACATGATCGCCCTCAACAGGAGTCTTCCCGATGTGCGACTGGACGGGTGAGTGGATGGCCTGGCCTCCTCCCAGACACGCGGCACACACACACACACGCACGCACACACACACCGTCCAACCTCCTCTCAGACAACCCCCCCAACACACAATCACACACACACACACACACACACACCGTCCGGTCTCCTCCCAGACACGCAGCACACACATACACACAGACAACACACACACACACACACACACACACACACACACACCGTCCAGCCTCCTCCCAGACAAGCGGCCACACACACACACACACGCACACACAGTACACGCACACACACATGCACCGTCCGGCCTCCTCCCAGACACGTGGCCACGCACACACACACGCGCACACACAAACACGCACACACACACACACACACACACACACACACACACACACACACACACACACACACACACACACACACCGTCCGGCTTCCTCCCAGACACCCACTGAGAATTGCACCGCTGCTGAGCTCCCCTTACACACACACACACACACACACACACACACACACACACACACACACACACACACACACACCAACACTGCAGCACCTTTTCCAGCCTTTGAACTTTGATTCCTCCACATCACACTCCACCAGGGCGATACGGGTGGCCAATCAAAGGCTGACATTTTAGAAGGACGCAACCTGTCGTCTGGCCGCCGTTCTGGTTCACCTGAAAGCTGGAGTCCAGGCAGCCCGTCAGGCAGGCGCAGCGTGGATGTTTGGGTCTGCCTGTGGGGGGGCCCAGTAGCAGTGCCAGCAGTCCTAAAAAGACCTTCCTCTGATCTTGATAAAAATGCAATTTGTTAAATTTAATGAGAGCTCTGTCTCTAGAACTGTAATGAAAGGGGAATATCAAAGACCTCACACCGCGACTCGGCCCTTTCAAGTCATCCCAAATTCCTCCGCGCTCTTCCTTTGCGACAGAACCCCTGCACTAATGTAAAGGAGGGTTGCATTCTGGGACGTGCCCTCCACGTCAGATCCGCGGCGGCGTAAAACCTCAGCGCTGATGGAGGAGGAGGAGGAGGAGGTGTTTATTTACTGTCACCTCAGATCCACTTCAGCTGCATAATGAAAACCAGGGGAGCAATCTGCCTGAAACACGATCGCCTTCATCTGGGGGCCGCTGATTTGTGGAGGCATGTCCCTCTCCCGGAGATGCTGCTGATTCATGCTTGTTTATTCCATATGGAACATTAGTGTTCTATTGCTCTTTCATTACGTGCAATCCAAGATCTCCCTGCCCGGGCCAAGCAAAAATATATTAATACAGTATGTTCAATACACCTACTGTACTGCGAGTGTCAAGCGCTATGTAAGTGCTCTTCATTTACCCTTTCATTTACCATTATGATCAGCATTTTACATCAGTGGAACATAGTATTGAAAAGCAGTATTATAAAAGAGTGAGGCGTCAATGGAGTTACTACTTATTTTACCCAGAGAGAGTGGCGTGCTACGGCTATTCAACTGCTACATGTTTCTCAAACGGCTCAACAAACAGTAGAACTGTAACAGTAGAATGTGGCAGAACCCTAACTGGCAAGGTAGTACCCTAGTCTCTGGAGGCGTGTCCAGCCAGCAAGATGTGGTCTTCTTAATGGCTGCCCTCCTCCTCCTCTTGGTCCAGTTCTGTCAGCCTGTGCTGTCAGCCGGCATGGAGGGGTGTGAACCAGCCCTCCTGTCACCCCCCCGTCTCCTGGCACGCCCACGCCGCCACCCGCCTCTACGCCTCCACCGGCCTCCTCCACCACGGACTCATCCTTTATTTAGCTTCGTCCCGGATGGCGGCATACCTCAGCGTCTGAGTGACTGGGGGGTGGGGTGGAGAGAGGCGTCTCGCCGTGCGTGGCGTGCATGGTTGGACAGGGTCGTCAACGACGAGTTTATTTTGAGGAGTTTGTTACGATGCTCTACTGAATGTATTTTTCGTCTCTGCGCGTTTAAAACATTTATTTATTGGCACAAGCCCCACCAATAGCATTGTATTGTAGACTAGCATGGGGCTTGAATAATGACAAATGACAATGATAATTTTCTATTCAGATC
>NC_140242.1:25014432-25184432 GCF_949987555.1 Borostomias antarcticus
TCTGTCTATGCTATCCAATTTGTCCAGTGACTAAAGGTACTCCCAGTGCCTAAGCGAACAATGAGCACTGCTTCATAAATCTGGCTTCTCAAAAGTGTGTCTTATCTTAGACAATAGGAAAGAGAGAGTAATGGCTCAATTTTTGTATTGCGATCACATCACCTCGTTGGCACTAATGCGTTTTAGATGGGCCGGCTTGAACACGGCAGACATACTAGATCACTTAGATGCAGATGAACGAGTCCTGATGGTGACTTTGGACTCAAGCTTAAGCTTATTCATGAAATATTGACACTTGTATTTTGTATTAAAAACCTTATTCACGACAAATGTGCAATCCTCTTGTGCAGAACCCCGACCATGGCTGGAGGTCTGTTCTCCATCGACCGCACCTACTTCGAAGAGATAGGAACCTACGACCCAGGGATGGACATCTGGGGTGGGGAGAACCTGGAGATGTCTTTCAGGGTGAGTAATTAAGACCACAGAGAGTACTATGCTACAGTTCAATATGTCAGGAAAGTGGCATTGTGTGTGTAGGTGTGTGTGTTGCAATGTAGGTGTGTGTTTGTGTGTGTGTTGTGTGTGTATGTGTGTGTGGCAGCTGCAGTGTGTGTGTTGCAGTGCGTGTATAGGTGCGTGTATGTGTGCTGCATTCATTGTGTGTGTGTGTTTGCGTGCGTGCGTGTGTGTGTTTGTGTAGGTTTATGTGTTGCAGTGTGGGTGCTGCAGCGTGTGTGTAGGTGTGTGTGTTGCAGCGTGTGTGTACTGTAGGGGTGTGTGTGTGTGTGTATGTGTGGCAGCTGCAGTGTGTGTGTTGCAGTGCGTGTGTAGGTGCGTGTATGTGTGCTGCATTAATTGGGTGTGTTTAGATGTGTATGTTGCAGTGTGTGTGTACTGTAGGTGTGTGTATTGCAGTGTAGTGTGTGTTGCAGTGCGTGTGTAAGTGTGTGAGTGTGTTGCATCGTGTGTGTGTCTGTGTGTAGGTGTGTGTTACATTGTGTGTGTAGGTGTGCCTAGGTGTGTGTGTTTGTGTGTGTTGCAATGTGTGTGTAGGTGTGTGTGTGTTACATTGTGTGTGTAGTGTGTGTGTGTGTGTGTGTGTGTGTGGAGGTGTGTGTGTTACATGGTGTGTGTGTACAGTAGGTCTGTGTGTGTTGCTGTGTGTGTGTAGGTGTGTGTGTGTGTAACATCATGTTTGTAGGTGTGTGTGTGTGTGTTGCAGCATGTGTGTAGGTGTGTGTGTGTATGTGTGTGTGGTTCATCATGTTTGTAGGTGTGTGTGTGTTGCAGCGTGTGTGTTTGTGTGTGTGTGTGTGTGTCTGCGTGGTTCATCATATGTGTAGGTGTGTGCAGGTTCTGATTTCACGCCGTCGTACTTGATCCCGCCCCCAGATCTGGCAGTGCGGCGGGTCTCTTGAGATCGTCACCTGTTCCCACGTGGGTCATGTGTTCCGCAAGGCCACGCCCTACAGCTTCCCCGGGGGCACGGGCCAAGTCATCAACAAGAACAACCGCCGCCTCGCCGAAGTCTGGATGGACGACTTCAAAGACTTCTTCTACATCATATCACCAGGTAGCTGTTACCGTAATACACCAGGTAGCTGTTACTGTAATACACCAGGTAGCTGTGATTACCGTAATACACCAGGTAGCTATTACCGTAATACACCAGGTAGCTGTGATTACCGTAATACACCAGGCAGCTGTTACCGTAATACACCAGGTAGCTGTTACCGTAATACACCAGGTAGCTGTGATTACCGTAATACACCAGGTAGCTGTTACCGTAATACACCAGGTAGCTATTACCGTAATACACCAGGTAGCTGCACCTCTCTCCACTTGCATGGTTGCCTCTGTGTATGAAATTCGCTATATAAATAAAGGTTGATTTGATTTGAATGGTGACTAGACAGTGCACTGCAGGGGTCGCCATCCCAATCCACTAACAACCCGCTTTGCCATATTTCTCCGGCTGTAGAAAATTCTCTGGTACTCTTAACGTGCCAAAGTGGGCTAGGATAATATTCAACTGTACACTACCACCCTCTCTCTTTCTTTCTCTCTCTCTCTCTCTCTCTCTCTCTCTCTCAATGCTTTATTTATGGAAAGCTTTGATCTAAATATAGTTCAAGATGTTTGACTCCTGCTGTCCTGAACATGAGCTCACATATCAGTGCGAAATGGTTTCTCTGACATGCATTTGAGAAGCTCCAGGGACGTTCTGACATCCTTGTCCCCGAGCCTCAGCCCCACAAGCCAACACCACCGGGACGACCCGGACCCGGGCATCCGTCTTCCAGCCCGGTAACGTGATTACCCTTAGAGGACCGGGATATCTGCTGCAGTGTTTTACATACCGGCCGTTCCTATACGGGATCCTGTGTAATCTGTCCAATCTGGGGGGGATAGATGGAGGAGGACCGGCTCCTGAAACCCCTCCCGGACCGGCGTACTTCCTGGAAGTTCGTCGCGGTCCTTGGCAGGCTGTGCGGCAGAGACAGAGCTGTGTGAGTGATGGATGAGCCTGCTCTGCTCGTCTGGTCTGGTCTGGCAACGCACCGACAGCCTGCTCTACTCCTCTGGCATATTTGAAAGGATGATGTGTGGGCCGCTCCTCCACTACGCCCCCTCCCCTCCCATGACCACGCCCCGCCCCCTACACCACCCACACCCCCACTCACCCACGCACCATGCCCCCCTGCTGATAGTGAGGCACACGTGGGCTGAACCAAACTCCTCTGGCAATGCTACGATCAAAGGGCTATTCATCATCTTGTGTGGAGGTGCTGATGTGTGGACCCTACAGAGGGAGGGAGGGAGGGAGGGAGAGAGAGAGAGAGAGAGAGAGAGGGAGAGAGAGAGAGAGAGAGAGAGAGAGAGGGTCAGTGGCGAGTACAGACAAAGTACAGACAGAAAGAGAGAGAGATATTGAGCGAGAGAGAGAAAATGAGACAGAGAAAGACAGAGAGAGTAAGACAGAGAGAGAGAGAGCGGAGGATAGAGAGAGGGAAAGAGGGAGAGAACGGGTCAGTGGCGAGTACAGACAGAGTACAGACAGAAAGAGAGAGAGATTGAGAGAGACAGAAAGGGAGACAGAGAAAGACAGAGAGAGGGGGAGAGAGAGAAAGTAAGACAGAGAGAGGGATAGAGAGAGACAGGGAGAGAAAGAGAGATAGAGAGAGAGAGAGGGAGATAGAGGAGGACAGAAAGAGACTGGGAGGGAGAGCAAGAGGGAGGGAGAGAGTCCCATTTCTCACAGTTTTTATCTGACAACTTGTGATTATTATTCCTGTTAAAAGCGTTGGATGTGTCAGAGGAGATGTTAACACTCGCCATTGTCTGTGTCGTGACTTTGATGAGTTCACCGACACTGAGAGCATGGCCAGACTCACAACTACGGGGAATGAACAGTGGAATTAATCAACCCCCCCCTCCCCCCGCCCCCCCTCACCCCCGGACTCATAGCTTTAATCTCTGGCTCCATCCTTCATCATTACAACGCTCTTTCAAGATTCATTATTGGATTCATGGACACTGATGATGTTCAGTCATTAGAGACACTAGAGGAGATGACATGAGGGAAATGGGGACACTTTAAGCCGAAACATATGTCTAATGTTTTCGAAAAGGTCACACCCAGTCACTGCCAAATCGCATGGATTGTCTGTCCGATTCCTCACCTGATTTACAACGTGGCAAGAGAGAAGAGAGAAGCGTATGTGTACTCCCTTCCAAAACATTTGCATGATTGCCTAGTGCCACATTGTGTGATATGATGAGCCACTCACCAAGGATTACCACTGGTATTCGGAAGGCACCTGGAGACAGTTTCCATCATACTGCCACAGAATTGAGCCCTGAGAGATCATTGAAGCAGTAATTGGACGATGGCTTACTGTATGATGATGTGGAGGGTCCCTCTAGTGGTCAGCCGGGGTAGGGCAGTGCAGAACTACAGCGCAGTCTTGTGAATGTGCCCACCTGCCCGGGGCATGCACACTATCTCGCTCCGGGTCTGCTCTTATCAGGGGTGAGTTCGGTCCCAACAAAACGTTGCAAAAAGTTAATTGAAACGGAAACAGTGGTGTGTTGAACACCCTGTGTGTTATGCTAGTATTGCACATGTATGGCAGCTGAGAATTACATATCTGCTGACTGGGTAAGACCTCTGACACACCTGCCGAACGAGACAAAACCTACCTCAGAGCCCTGTTGCACACCGTTTCACACCATTTCGAGGATGTCGTTCAACCAGGGAAACTAGCAAAACGGTACACACCATTTTCAGATTGAACTCACCCCAGCTTGAACACACGCGCCAGCCAATCAGGTTGAGTCAAGCCCCCAGGAATCGTAATCTAAAGTGAAGGCCTATTGAACCGCGCCATCTTGGCTAGATTTGTAGTCACTTGGCTATTTCCGGTTACTTTTGACTTGCGCAGTTGAGCTTCTCTGGCCGACGCGCGTCCACGAAAAAGTTCACATTTATCTGAAATGTAGACGCACGTTCCCGGCTCTCTCGGCTGTCCCCGCTTTGATTTAGCAATGAAAACCGGCTTGCATATTAACCTGTTTTTGTCAAATATATCAATTGGAGAAATTATTTTTTGATCCTGGCATCTTAGTTTTAACAGGTTAAATATAATTGAACATGTTTTGTTTGCTAGTAGATGGTATTCATTCCGTTCGCGATAACGTTATTGCAGCCAGGCTAAATTCCTCCAGGGAGCCAGTGACCGGCGAGTTGAAGAGCTTCACTCCCCGCCAGCAGGAGCTTTGGCCGCGGCTACCGCATCTCGGAAAACCCGCTGAGTTCGTGGCTGCTATTTCACACTCGCCCTTGATCAATCCCAATACCGATCCATGGTAACAATGAATCAATCGTTCAGATCAGATCGGCAGTGCTGCATGCATGTTACAACATCATTGTTACCTTTATTAACATAACCATAGCCTACATTTATCTCTCTAACACTAGGCTATCCATCTTACACCAGTCGGCCATTCGATAGCTGGAAGCGGTCAACGCCAACGTTGACTGAAAACACCCAAACTCAGTGTATCGTTTCATCTTCATGCTACACATCAACTCCTTTACATTGTATGTGAATAAATTCCTGTTATTCTAAAAATATCCCATTTCTGTCCATTCTTGGAAAAGGCTAATAATTGCTGTCAAAAGATCACTCCAGTTTATCACCGTATCCCACTACCATTTCAGCTATGCACAGGAGGTTGTCTTGTGGTCATTTTCATTAAAAAATGATTAGCCTGATCAGTTTGTTGTATGTATTAAGCCCTTTTTGAGCGTTTTGTGTGTGTGCATTGTTAAGTGTAAGCTTATGCAGCCTACTCCAAACTTTAATGGTTACAGCAGTCTTGTCGTCTACAAGCAACAGTCTCTGGCTTTGCATGGCAATTTATGTAGTATCATCCGAGTTCTACAAATGCTGTACTTTTTTGTACTGTAAGTAACCCCTCAATTATTCAATTTTACTGGGGAGCAGTGACCATAGCCTACTTGCCAACCCTCCTGACTTCCGCGGGAGATTCATAAATTTGAACTAGGTTGTGTAGTAGATAGGCTACAATAAATTAGGACAGATGCACATTTACTGAACAGCACAGACAGAAGTCGGACATTAAAAACAATTGCTCCATACACACATAGATATATATATATATAATGTTTCACATTTCGTTTTAATGCTTTTAATGTCTAATTTGTAATGCTTTTAATGCCCCCCCCCCGCAATTTGGTTTGAAAATGCTCCCTATTTCTGAGGTCCCAAGGTTGGTGAGTATGGCAAGCTATAAGCTATTAATACAAGCATACCGCTCAAAAAGGGCTTAATACATACAACAAACTGATCAGGCTAATCATTTTTTAATGAAAATGACCACAAGACAACCTCCTGTGCATAGTTGAAATGGTAGTGGGATACGGTGATAAACTGGAGTGATCATTTGACAGCAATTATTAGCCTTTTCCAGGAATGGACAGAAATGGGATATTTTTAGAATAACAGGAATTTATTCACATACAATGTAAAGGAGTTGATGTGTAGCATGAAGATGAAACGATACACTGAGTTTGGGTGTTTTCAGTCAACGTTGGCGTTCACCGCTTCCATTTATCGAATGGCCGACTGGTGTAAGATGGATAGCCTAGTGTTAGAGAGATAAATGTAGGCTATGGTTATGTTAATAAAGGTAACAATGATGTTGTAACATGCATGCAGCACTGCCGATCTGATCTGAACGATTGATTCATTGTTACCATGGATCGGTATTGGGATTGATCAAGGGCGAGTGTGAAATAGCAGCCACGAACTCAGCGGGTTTTCCGAGATGCGGTAGCCGCGGCCAAGGCTCCTGCTGGCGGGGAGTGAAGCTCTTCAACTCGCCGGTCACTGGCTCCCTGGAGGAATTTAGCCTGGCTGCAATAACGTTATCGCGAACGGAATGAATACCATCTACTAGCAAACAAAACATGTTCAATTATATTTAACCTGTTAAAACTAAGATGCCAGGATCAAAAAATAATTTCTCCAATTGATATATTTGACAAAAACAGGTTAATATGCAAGCCGGTTTTCATTGCTAAATCAAAGCGGGGACAGCCGAGAGAGCCGGGAACGCGCGTCTACATATCAGATAAATGTGAACTTTTTCGTGGACGCGCGTCGGCCAGAGAAGCTCAACTGCGCAAGTCAAAAGTAACCGGAAGGCCAGAAAAGCACAACTGCGCAAGTCAAAAGTAACCGGAAATAGTCAAATGACTACAAATTTTGCCAAGATGGCGCGGTTCAATAGGGCTTCATTGTTGATAGCGGCCAGTGAATGGAGTGGCTGTATCCAGTTTATATAATACATCCATGGGTTGAGTGTAAAGGTACGAACGGTTCTCTCTCTCTCTCTCTCTCTCTCCCTCTCTCTCTCTCTCTCTCTCTAATCTCTCTATCTATCTATCTATCTATCTCTCTCTCTCTCTCTCTCTCTCTCTCTCTCTCTCTCTCTCTCTCTCTCTCTCTCTCTCTCTCTCTCTCTCTCTCTCTCATTTGGTTGCGTTTTACAATGGCAGGTATTCTATACAGGATCCTCTGTGATCTGCTTAATCATTGAATAGAATAGAATTAAGCAATTGACCACTCGAGGCAGTGGGTTACACAGGATTTGACCACAGCTACGGGGCGTTGTTAGGCCCGAAGCGATAGCGGAGAAAACCCCCGTAGCTGTGGTAAAATCCCTTGTAACCCACTGCCTCGAGTGGGTTACTACATATATATATATATTCACAAAAAACACACAGTAGTAACATTCAATAATTTATTTACCAATCATTCTTATAATTTTAGTATTTACAAAATCTTCCGCGATAGGCTATAGTTCTGAATTAAATGGTTGCCAGGCAACATAGGCTATCTCGCCTATTTGAGTTGGCCTTGTTCACATAAACCATAAGGCATAATTCGGGTGGTTTACGTTTATTTGAATATTTCCAGCTATGGTGCAGTTATTAAAACAGTTCTCCAGAGCACTCGTTTTTGCTGGTAGGGGTGTGGAAGTGTTGGAGTCGGACTGATGAGTGCGTTTTTGTAATAGGATACAAAAAAGGCGAGGTTGCTGTGAGTGGTTGCTACGCAAAGCATAGCCGCTTGATCTTATCAATGGCCTCGTCAATGAGATTGACGGCGCATGAATTGTTATGCGGTTGCAGCCGTGGGTTACAGAGTATTTTACTCTTTTAGCCAATCAGAATCAAGTATCCAAACTCTCCGTTAGAATATAAATGTATAACCAGTACAGGTACAGGTACATTGGAATTCTTGTCATCGCTTGTCCTTACAATGTCTTATAAGCACAGATCAATTCCTCCTTCCAGTTCCTAGGTACACAGCTCGACATTTAAAGGTTCCCAATCTTGCAATTTACTATTCGTAGTCTAGCAGTCTATCAGTATCATCCTCATCTTATCCCATCCGATCATGAATGACTGTATGTGTCCATGGTGTACTGTAGGCAGTGCAATTAAATAACATTTGAGTATAGAGTTGTGCAGAGGGTTAGGGTTAGGGTTAGGTTTGGGGTTAGGGTTACATGCTAACCCCAGAGAGGACCTTGTTTGAGCGGGGTGTGTGACCCGAGCCTGCTCTCTGCCGCCCCCTGCAGGCGTGGTGAGGGTGGACTATGGGGACGTGTCGTCTCGTAAGGCCCTGCGTGAAGCCCTGCAGTGTAAACCCTTCTCCTGGTTCCTGGAGCACATCTACCCCGACTCCCAGATACCCCGGAGATACTACTCGCTCGGTGAGGTATGAGACCTCCCTCTTTTCAGTAATGATACAGTATACTACCCCCTCTCTCTCCCTCTCTATCTCTCTCTCTCTTTCTTTTTGTACGAGCTATAGAGTATACTGCTCGCTCTCTCTCTCTCTACAGAACACAGTACACAGATCTATCTCTCTCACTCTGTTTTAACACAGTATACAGCTCTTTCTCTCTCTCTATAGAAGACAGCATCTCTCTTTCTCTCTTTCACTCTGTTTCTACAGAACATAGTATAGCTCTCTCTCTCTCTCTCTCTCTCTCTCTCTCTCTCTTTCCACAGTATCCATCTCTATGTCTTTCTTCAGGCCCTAGATCGTTTGTGTACATCCGTTCAGCATTCATCTCTATTCAGTCAGAACTGAAGAGTCCAGGCTCCAGTCACGTGTCCCGGTGCAACAGACGGCCCCTCCGCTGTTGTCATGGTGCCAGGCTGGGTCCGACGCTCGCTGCGTCTAAGCTGTGTATCAGTGTAGCATGCGCTTTAGGCTTCTCTTCAAAGAACCCACTTGTAGTAGTAGTATTAGTAGTAGTGTGTGGATGTACATACAGCCAGGCTATCACAGAGTGATTGCCGACTGAACGGCCAGGGTAGCAGAAGAGAGGCACACCCGCCCCTCACGACGAAAGCAGGCCGTCGGGAGGAAGGCGAGCGCAGGAGAGGGGCAGATGACGAGATGAGATTGTAATCCCCCCGTGTTTAATTCTGCCGAGGCTCCCGAGCTTTTACAGCCCCGCCATGTACTGCGGTAAAACACCCACCAAAAAAAAAAAGCTGCTGTCTCCCTCTCTGCAGCACCTCCTGTCTCTGGGTCCCCTCCTCCTCCTCCTCTTCCTCCCCCTCCTCCCCCTCCATCCTCGCCACTGCTGAGCGACTCACTCCAGAGCACACGGCTGACTTCTAACAGCTGAAGCCATTAGCTTTTATACTGTTCAATTATGAACGGCACCATCCCTGAATAACGAGACACTTACAGTATCTAACGTACAGGGGGAGGCCAGCCCTCCAGGAGTATATTAGTTTTATATTAGATGGCTCATTGGATTAAAAAATCATTAAATAAGAATTTGGGGGAGGGGGGTTGGCACGCCAGAATGCTTCGCTCAAGTTCTGATTTGCGCAGTCATTCGCATCCTTAGATAAGGCCTCTGATTATGAGTCACATCATCAAGTTTTTCTGATGAAATATAAACTAATGAGTTTAGATGACTTGATGTTTCATTGGACAGGAAATATGTAATTAGGCTTGACAGCTGTTTCCAAAGAGGCGGTATGAATAAAAAAGACTGGTAGAGGAGCAGGTGGCTTTGATTTCCCTCACCTGGAAACCCTTTGGCATTTGGGGTTTGAATATGTTAACGTCTTTGTGGTCGAATGCGGCGAATGGGAGCGATGAAAGCTGAAAATTTCACTCGGGGGGCCTGAAGCAACACTCTTCTCTCTGCGTCTCAGATCAGAAACGTGGAGACCAACCAGTGTGTAGACAACATGGGCAGGAAGGAGAACGAGAAGGTTGGCTTCTTCAACTGCCACGGCATGGGGGGAAACCAGGTAAGGACCAAGACCCAGCCCTGAGGAACACCCAGGGGAAATCCACCCCAGTCACCCTGCACCCAGGTGTGTGGGGAGAGCAGATCCTACTGTAGGTACAGTAGAAGAGAGTTCTGGTCGATTCTGGGTCTGGGTCTGGGTCTGCGTATGGTGCTGTGTGCTGCAGGTGTTCTAATATAGAGTTGTGATAGGATCTAGGTGTGTACTGTACGGCACTGTGTGTCTGACTGTGTGGTGTTGTGTCTCCCAGGTGTTCTCCTACACGGCGGATAAGGAGATCAGGACAGACGACCTGTGTCTGGACGTCTCGCGCCTCAACGGCCCTGTGATCATGCTGAAGTGTCACCACATGAAGGGCAACCAGATGTTTGAATACGATGCTGAGGTAAACAAACAAGCAACAACAAAAAACGGATCAATTTCAACCGATTTATGCTTTGGTCACAAACAACAACAACAACGTACAAGCATGAACAACCATTTGAGAAGTCAGCAAGATTCCTTAGACAGAGCACATGAAAATTGACCGTAGCGTATTCCCGAGCTTCTCATCACGGGAGTAATAAAATATGAATATGATATGATATCAGTCCGCACGTCGACCGTCTATAGTCTTTCCTGTGAGAACAATTGATGAGATGCCGCCCGCATGGTACGCCCACACGGAGAGGACTCTGCAGAAACGATGGGATTGTTTTGGTCCACCAGATGGTGCTGTGTGTCAGACATTGGCTTGCAGCACTGACACTGTACGTGGACATCATGCCTTGCATTGGGAGAGCAGGCTCACACCTTGCAGCGGTACAATATACCCCATAGAATCCCCCCTCTAAAATATTCTCTCCTCTTGTGTAGTATGTTGGCAAGTGGGAATATGATTTCGAGGTAAGATCTCTTCTCCGCTGTTGAATATGTCGTTTTAGTTGAGTAGACCCTTTGTGAGTGACGAACGTGTTCGATACTAGCTATTTATTGTGGTGTGTGATCGTCAGACCGGTGTCCAGCACCCCCCCCCACCACCCCAAGTCTATAAAGACGTGTGTGAAGTTGTGTCAATAGTCGTTAGAGGAGCTCATTTGAATGTGCTGTGGGATGTTCTGCTGAGTTATGACCATAGTCAAATCAGATGTTGCGTCCCACACTATACGGCTCATTGGCTCTGTCACTGGATATGAGCCATAAAAGACCAGTCTCATACTAAGATCGGGGATTAGAATGGAAAATAGGACTGAGGAAGTGAAAATAGTACCGTTGTTGTTGCTAAATATCCGTAATCCCAGATTAATTACAGATTATTAAACCCCAGTTTAGCAGGTAAAAAAGGCTGTCTGACGTTCACCTGACTCAGCAAGGGCAAAGACATTAGGATTTCCTTAGGGGAAACGTTAACTGTCTCAGTATACCGAGTGGATTCTTAAGCATTGTGTAGCTCACAGGAACCTTTAAGCCCCACCCCCCCACACACACAAACATACAGTACATAAACACACTGGTACCCAATCCCGTGTCATGACCAGATCTATATTGTGTGTGTGTGTGTGTGTGTGTGCGCGTGCGTGTGTATGGTGTCAGTCTTGTCACTGATGGAGATCTCTCATCTCCTGACAGCCCAGAAAAGCCCCTTCAGGCTCAGCCATCTAGATCTGTACACACCACCAAGAGACGCACACAGGCTTTACACTCCCTCCTCCTGGTTCACGCTTAATATGAACAGCTGAATAATTCATACGTGTCCCTGACATACCCAGCTTTGGGGCATCCAGGGATGTCAGTACTGGAGGGTATTTTTAGTAGCAGGTTGACTGACAGACAGACACTGCCGGGGACACTGCCGATCCCTGGATAGTACAGTGACATTAACTTTTCATATGGTCATCAGATTTAGCATCAGAGAAATACCCCCCAACCCCCCCCCCCCCCACGTTTCTCCTGTTCGGCTCCGCAACTCATCCATCCCACCCATCTCTGTCTGCTGCCAATCAGATCGCTGCAGGACAGCGGTGTGATCCTCCTCTCCTAGTCTCAGCCCTCAGATCAGCAGAGATAGACTCGGCTTTGACTCAGTTTGAGAGGGATTGGTTTTATTAATTTACTGTATCACGTAAAAAAGAAGACATTTAATCCCAGAGTTCAATATTGAAACCAACATCTCTAAACCATCTCTTAACTATGTCTTAACCATCTCTAAACAATCTAAATAATTTCTAATGCATCTTTAAACCATCTAAACCATCTCTTAACCATCTCTAAATTATCTTGAAACTGTCTCTAAACCATCTCTAAACCATCTAAACCATCTCTAAACAATCTAAAGCATCTCTAAAACATATCTAAGCCATCTCTAAACCATCTATTCTAAACCATCTCTAAACCATCTCTAAACCATCTAAACCATCTCTCAACCATCTCTGAACCATCTCTAAACCATCTAAACCATCAAAACCATCTTTAAACCATCTCTAACTCATCTAAACCATCTCTTAACCATCTCTTTGTTCATTTACTGTATCACTTTTTACATTTAATCACAGTTACCTACATATATGTCTAAACCATCTCTAAACCATCTCTTGACCATCTCTTAACTATCTCTAAACCATATCTTTACCATCTATAAACCATCTTGAACCATCTACTGTAAACCATCTCTTAACCATCTCTAAACCATCTCTTGATTAATTTACTGTATCACTTTTTACATGTAATCACACAGTTCAGTAATAAAACCAACATCTCTAGCCCATCTCTAAACCACCTAAACCAGCTCTAAACATCTCTAAACCATCTCTAAACCATCCAAACTATCTTTAAACCATCTCTAAACTGAGCAAGAGTTGCATTTATCTTCCCTGGTGATCTGATCAAGTAGCTTCTCCTTCCCCACTCTCCCATCTCTCCATCTCCTCCCCTCATCCATCTCTCCATCTCCTCCCCTCATCCATCTCTCCATCTCCTCTCCTCATCCATCTCTCCATCTCCTCCCCTCATCCATCTCTCCATCTCCTCTCCTCATCCATCTCTCCATCTCCTCCCCTCATCCATCTCTCCATCTCCTCCCCTCATCCATCTCTCCATCTCCTCTCCTCATCCATCTCTCCATCTCCTCCCCTCATCCATCTCTCCGTCTCCTCTTCTCATCCGCGTGACCGTCGTCTCTCGCCGTCATCCCCCTGCTGGGCGGCCGAGCAGAAGCACACCTTCCTCCACGTCATCACCCAGTCCTGTCTGACCGCGGGCCGCCTGGACGACGGCACCCAGGGCCCCACGGTGGAGCCCTGTAACAGCAGCCCCCGGCAAGCCTGGCTCCTCCGCAACTACACGCGCCTGGAGGTCTTTAGACGTCTCTACCACAGCCCCACTGATTACTTTCTGTAGGGCCAGGGGCCCCCGGGGGGCCAGGGGCCTGGGCTGGAGCAGGTCAGTACTTACTAGGACTAGCGCAGTATACTGTAGTGTGCCTGTGTGTGATGGTGGTAGTACTTTATCCTGATTGACTGTTAACGTGGTGTAGTAGTGTGTAGTGGTGTGACCTTGAATGGTGTGGCTTCAGTAGGGTGTCGCCGTTTCAGTCCGCACCGTAGGCCATGTTTATGTCTGTTTTTTGCCAGGAGGAAAATGTTCGCAGAACTCCATAGCTGCTTGTTTTGCTGTTGAACTTTACGGTTGTTAGTGAGCGGATGCAGGCAGAGCGTTTTTTTTACGATGCATTTATTAGCTATTACCGCTGACCTTTTTGATAGGACTGCATTAAAGACAGGGACACAGAGAGATGCATGAGGGAAGGACGACAGCTCTTACTGTAGTCTGTAGATACTGCTGTGTACTTGCTGCTATCTGCCCATCCTCTCTCCGGCCTCTGCACCAAATTAGATCTCATTTGACATTTATTTTCAGACATAAATATTTCATTTTGATGTAAATAACTCTGGCCGTCCCCTCCGATGTCTCCACCGGCTGAATGAGGGACATATGGGAGCTGTTTATGTTTAGCTGATTATCCAGGCGCCTGGCAGATTGAAATAGGCCCGGCCTTTGTTTGCAAGTTCTTTTGAAGTGATCCTTCATTGTGAGGCGAGCTTCCGTGGGCCGAGGCCTCTCAGGGAAGCGAGGGACACATTGAAACCCTCTCTCCTCTGGCCTGGCGGCAGCTGTGTGCAGCGGGCGCGGTGCTCCCCCTTTGTCTAAGCGCTGAATTTCAATTACCGCCACTCATCCCGCTCTACCTGGGTAAAGCCTCGGCTTAGAAAACACTGCACCTGCTTTCAAAAAGCTGTGAGTGTGTTTTGAAATACTGAGTGTGGATGAATATTGCCCACAGTTCATATATGTTTCTGTTTTTAGTTCTTTTTTACTCACTCTAAATGAGCGCTTTCTGTCAGTGATGTCCAAGCTGTCTATGCGGACATGGCGCAAGCTGTTGGACGCCGTGGTGCCATTTTGGGGGAATCGGGTGAGATCGCTGTCGGAGTCGCTAGCGGGAGGGTAGCGACCCGCTGTCAGATGGCCTGATTGCCCGGCCCTACAGGCTTGTCCTCCAGACACGAATAAACCACTCAGCAAGGACAAAACACAGGGACCGCTGTCAGAGGAAGCAAGGCTGTAGGCTACTGTACGCTACTGGCCGCCGCTGATTTCTCCGTCCTGTGCAGAGAATGCAGCGTCCGCGGTAACGGCCCCTGCATTCGTAAATGGTAAATGCTAATGGTAAATGCTAATGGTAAATGGTAAATGGACTGCACTTATATAGCTCTTTTATCCAAAGCTCTTTACAATGACCTCTCATTCACCCATTCACACACGCATTCACACACCAATGGCGGCAGCGGCCATGCGAGGTGCTAGCCTGCTCATTGGGAGCAATTCAGGGTTCAGTGTCTTGCCCCGAAGACACTCCGACATGTGGAGAGAGGCGGAGCCGGGATTCAAACCGCCGGGCCCCGCGATCGATTGGACGACCCGCTCTACCACCCGGGCCGCAGATGTCCCCCTCGTACTCGTACTCGTACTCGCGCGTTCGGCTTCTCCGTTCCGAAGACTCGTCCCGGGCGTCGGCAGAACGGCGCGTTTGAAAACGGACAGATCGCGCTCCTGTCAGCGTGGCCGCTCCGCTGCCTGGCGACCGAGGCGCTCGGATGTTCCTCACCCATATAGGCCCGCCGCTGTTAACCTCCGTAGTTTAATTAGCGAGTCTCAGCTGTGCACACACACACACACACACACACGCTCCCCCCACCCCCCCACAACCACACCCCCCCTAGAGCCGCAGCCAGGGGAGCTCTCAGTGCCTCCCAGGACCAATGAAATAATTATGAGTGCAGGACGCGGGCCCCGCAATTTCTAATATTTTGCATTAAATATGGATCCTTCCTTTCTTTCTCTCCCTCCTCCCTGCGTCGTACTTCCCTGCTGTCATCTCTGTCAGTTTGAAGCAGGGTGGGACGTTTGGATGGAAGCAGAAATAGTATCTTCATTTCTCCGCTAGCCCTGTTCTCATGATTAATAGATAACCAGGGGTACAGTTGAGATTCATATCAGATGGTATCATCTTCTTCTGTGCTACTATGATAAACACTACAATATTTACAGCGGTATTCATAATCATATATCGACAGCTATGGTTTTGATGAGGTAAATGTAAAGATGTTCTCTTAGTATGCTACTGTATGTCCTTCAAATCTGGTATGCTCTGGTTAACAAGTCTCTGTGGGCTTTGACTCGAGCATAATGTACCTCATAAAAGGTGTGTACGTGTGTGTTTGATTTTTTACTTCTGTATGTGTGTGTGTGTGTGTGTCAGTGTGCGTGTATGTGCGTGTGTGTTTGATTGTTTACTTCTGTGTGTGTGTGTGTTTGTGTGCGTGCGTGTGTGCGTGTGGGTTTTTATACAGAGGGAAACAAAAGCTAACATATGGCCTGTGTCTCACTGTATGCTTATTAAATGCAAAGTCCTCTGTCAACAGACAAAACACAATCATGTTTTGATGAAGGATTAGCTTGGATCCCCCAAACAAACAAGACACATACAGCATACAGCGCCTCCACCAGCCTGCTGTAGCCAGGGCCTGAATGAAAAGTGTACTACAGGCTTCTGTAGTACAGTGTGTGTGTGTACTGTGTGTGTGTGTGTGTGTGTGTGTGTGTGTGTGTGTGGTGTCTCCTCCTCCCCAGTGTCTCACTTTATGTATGTCCGTATCTTCCCCTGCAAACTCTTCAGCACTCGGTGTCTATATGTTAAGCAGGGTCCCAAACCCCAACCAGCTCAGTGGCCTAGTGATGGAGTGTCCGCCCAGAGACTGGGAGGTTGTGGGTTCAATCCCCGGCCGGGTCATACCAAAGACTATAAAAATGGGACCCATTCCCTCCCTGCTTGGTACTCAGCATCAAGGGTTGGAATTCGGGGGTTAGATCACCAAATGATTCTCGAGCGCGGCACCGCTGCTGCTCACCGCTCCCCCAGGGGATGGGTCAAATGCGGAGAACAAATTTCACACACTCAGGTGTGTGACAATCAGTGGGACTTTAACCTTTAACCTTTAAAGGTCCTTGGCTGGAGGGATCACATTACATTACACATACAGACCGGCGCTGGACTGAAAGAGGGACTTCAGTGTGGAGCAACTAGTCTATACAACACTACAGTACATGTATAGATGCTGTCTAGCACACCCTATCTGCCTCATCATCGCCCAGTGTGGTTTTACGCCATGTTCTTGGTCTGGTTATTTTCTTCCTTAGAAGACGATGTAATAGCAGTCCATTGGGTTGGAGCTGGACTCTGCAGGGTTCAGTCAGCGCCTTTATGACCACTGTGGCAATTGATAATGGAACAAAATGGCCGAAGTGCATTGCCTCTGAGAGAGGCCATAAATGGTTAATTAAGACCTTTTACGCCGTCTCTTTCCTTCTTTATTTTGTTCTCTATCTTGTTCCGTCCCTCTCATTCACTCTTTCTCTCTCTATCTCCCTCTTTCTCTCTCTCCCTCTTTCTCTCTCACTCCCCTCTTTCTCTCTCTTTTCTCTCTCTTGTGCTCCCTCTTTCTCTCTCTTTTGTTCTCTCTTTCTCTCTCGTTCTCTCTCCCTCTTTCTCTCCCTCCTTTCACACTCTTAATCTCTTCTCTGGCCTTAAGTAGTGACACAAAGACTATAGTTATGGCTGTGATGGCACTCAAGCATTGATTTCGGCATGGACATGTAGTACTTCAGAATAATCCCAATCAAGTGACAAGTACCGCCGTCCAGCTATTAGGCTTGGTTGTTGAACAGAAATGTCAGTTCTTGGTTTCATTATTTCGAGTAGTCCTCCTTGGACATGAATCCAGCAGGATTTAAGTGCCAAATGCTGACAGCACGGTACATTTAGCTTCACACTTTTAGATTATATTTTTGTGCATGGCTGTAAACCAGCACCTACGATAGCGTTTGTCAAGTTGTTACTCCCTCCCTCCCTTACTCTGGTCAATGTTGACCTGCATTTCTCTGTTGGCACCACAAGAGTAGTCCCAGCACAACAAAATAAAGAAGGACACCAAAATCAATCCTCTGATCTCCACTGCACAAGTAGAGTAGCGGTGAAAGTATTGGACTCCCACCCGGGAGATCGGGGTTCAAGACCCGATTGGGATGATTCTACGGAACTATACCCCAAACCTCCACACGTTCATCCTTTCACTCCAACCTTTTCCCAGATAGCACACAAATATCGGTCCTCCATCGGAATCAGAGCGACAATCCCCTAGAGTGTTTCTACTGGGGGGTGTCTAGAGGGGCACCGTTGTTAAACAGCTGGAGAATTTCTGCTGGTGAGTCGGTAGCGGTCTCTGAGCGAAATTCCACTCACATTCACACGCGCTGACACCATGCCCTGTCGCTTTTCTGATGGTAAAACTCATGTGGATCTGTTGGGATACCGTCCGAATTCCGCTTGCATGGCACGCCCTCCCCTGTCCCTTTTCCCATGGTGGAACTCGGTTGGGATACCGTTAAAATTCTGCTTGCAACCGTCACTGGAAGGTAGTCTTGAACAACCTAGTCACTGACGACCAGCTCAACACGACGCCCCGGACAAGTCAGGTAAATTCTGGTTCAAAATGTAAAGCTGTATACAAACATCACATAAAACATGTTTTAAAAAATGTCCGGTGTATTGAGGGAACATTTGCTACTCAAATGTTAATGCTACTTCACGTTACAGCAGCTATCTTAGCTAGCTGACACATTTAGGTTAGCTAACTAGCTAACTAGCGTTAATGTTAGCTAATGTAACGTTAGCCTAGCTATATTAGCATTAGCTCTATGTTGCTAGCTATGGCTTTGTAGGGATTTTGATAGCTTCTTCATACTATTATCATGTAATCTCTGTTTATAGGCTATTGGTAGCTAAGAGTAACTGAACTTTGTTAGATTTTTATGTTCTTGTTAGTTGGCTACAAACGTGTATTACCGGTGATAGACTGCATTTACTGTTTTCGGCCACAGGAGGGCAGCAACAGGCTTAGATAGATTTTGTTCGGTTTCAGCAATTCAATGAGTATTTGAGTTAGGCTATTAGTTATTTGTGTACGTATTTCTGTTAGTTATACATTATATTTCTTTATTATTTCAGAGACCATACACTCACTGTCTGTTTATGTAAGTGACGAGAATTGAAAGGTCAAATAATGCTTATTAAGGGTTTAAAAAGTAGTAATATTGTCACAATACTGAGGAAAGCTTGCGTGCAAGTATGCTCTCCTCTCACTTAAGAGACTGGGCTCAGCATCATGATCATGATCACAAGTTTATACAGTTTACATATTTTTAAGCAATGGTAGTGTCTACTTTTCATGTCTGAGTCTAACAAAATTGATAATGGATGAGCTGTGACTTTTGTCTTTTCCCACATGCGACCTTCATTCCTGTCTGGGCTGATCATCGACGACTATGTTCCTGTGATCTGGAATAAAACAAGTGCAGAGGTAGTGTTGTTTTCTCTTTCAATGTCTAGTTAATGGAGTAAACAGTGAAAAATTCACCAAGGGGTGGATCAGGATCGGCTTCAATTAGATCCTCAGAATTTTATCAATCAGAAGTGGGCCTTACAAAAGGTTGAAAATCCCTGGTGTAATGTAATAGTCTGTTTTAAATAAATCATGTTTAGAATTTAAAGCATGACAAGTAAATAAAGGCTGCACACTGGAACATGCGTCGGACTTCCAAGAGTTTATTTGACGTTTCGGTCAAAGGACCTTCATCAGAAAGACATTTCTGATGAAGGTCCTTTGACCGAAACATCAAATGTTCCAGTGTGCAGCCTTTATTTACTTTTCATGTACTGCTCCCTTTGGGTTTTGCACCTGGTTTACATTGTGGATGTGCAAGTTCTACTTTTTGTTCTAGAATTTAAAGCATGCCCCGAATTATGGGTGCCTCGGAGCATGAAGGTGTCAGTCCCCTCCCCTCTCAACTTTCCTGTCCTTTTCTACTGTCACTGTGCCAATAAAGCAGAAATGTGTTTCTGAGCTAATATCTTCTTTATCCCTCTTAGGGGCTATGCAGAAAAACCCAGTCACAAGGGGAACCACTGAGGAGGCACTGCAGCAGGAGGCTACCAAGTACCTGAAGGGGGCGTCAGACAAGTTTTTTTTTAAGGAAATGTACGTCTGTTTTGCAGATGAATTAATTGTGTCAAACTGATTGCAGAAACTGGGTGACCAATAAAGTGACCAATTACAAGTCCCATTGATATTCTAGACTTGTGCTTACTGTTATGTTTCTCTGTACATGCAACTCTGTGTTTTGTTTTCTGCTCCTCATGTTCTCGGTCCCACTCCCAGATTCCTGAGTGGATCCAGTTATAATTAATATAATTCAAAGCATATTAGTAAATATGAGCATTGTGATTTGTCATTTGTGTTTGTCACTGGATGTTATAGAAGTTATGTAAAAATGTGGTTACCTGGTGGTGCTATGTCAGTTATTGAATTCATGTGCAGTAATTGAACATTTGAAATACTCCTGTTTTGAAAATATACCTACAGTATAGGTGTCTCAGTAATTACCGATTATATATTAGGCTATACTTTGCATGTATTTACCAGGTAAATGTTTAGTAATAGGGGGACTATGAAAGGAAGGGTTGCCCAAAACGGTTCAGAGTAAGTTAATTTAGCAATAGAATTGCCAATGGGCCTAGGATATAGACAATAAACTACCGGTGGAATGGTGGTGGAGCAATAGCGGGAGCATTTCGGATTACTAGCGGACCGCTGTCCCTGACGCTAATAATCCGCCAGAGGTCCGCTCGCCATTCGATGTGTAAATGGCCAGGAACCCGCCAGCGGATTCGGCTGGAGGTCCGCCAGCGGAGGTTCCACCAGCTCGTCCATCGGGGACCCGCTGTAGGTCCACTAGCCTTGTGTTATCTGGGTTTATCCCTTACCTTTGTCCAGAAACAAAAGTTGAACCAATTGCAGCAAAATAGCTAACGTTACAGGAATCATCAATGTAACTGCTTTAGCCACTGACCGCTACCATTAATGTTATGGAAGCTGCTGCTAGTTGTTGTGAGCTCATGAGCTAACTGGCTGTACCGCTCTTATTGTGCTGGATTAGAATTGGAAGCATTGGAACTGACGTGTCCAGGCGACAAGACCTATCTTAATTTATCAGACATTATTTCATGTCATTTCAATTCACAGCTATTTCAGTGGCATGGCTAGCTTCCGTCCAGCCACGCACATAAGCCAGGCTTGACCTGGCCTGGTTAAAAAATGCAACACATGTCTGCGCTGGAGATAACGGCTCTGCTCATCATCTGTTCTCATCCCAGGTCTAATGTAGCCTGAGGTCGCCAGCCTGACCTCGTGAGCTCACATTCTATTTCACTCCGCAGATCAGTCTGGATATCCAACTGTTCTAACTGAATCCACTCGAACCAAGATTGGTTCGTGCCAATCACAGCCGTTAATCTAATATGGGGCGGGTTTAATAAGATTACGGAACAGAGGAGCGCCGTAGAGGCATTTTCACTGATCGTTTGTATGTCTATCCAATTGCATCCAGAGGCATTTTGATCTACGCCCCTTGGGAATCGAATTTCCAGGCCAGGCGAGGTCTAACCCCCAACCGGCAGGTAGAACGGAGGCCAGGAACTCTGCTCACCGTCACACTCATTAACCTGTTTGTGTGTGTGTGTGTGGTGTGTGTGTGTGTGTGTGTGTGTGCGTGTGTGCTTCTATTCCTGTCCCTCCCAGCGTCTGACCTTGCTGCATGTGAACAGTAACCAGTGTCTGGACATGCCGTCGGAGGAGGACAAGATGCTGCCCACCCTGAGGGACTGTAACGGTAGCCGCTCCCAGCAGTGGCTGCTCCGCAACATGACCCTGACCGTCTGAGATCCCACCTCACACACACACACACACACATACACACACACACACACACACACACACACAACATGACTCCGACCGTCTGAGATCCCACCTCACACACACACACGCACACACACGCGCGCACACACATACACACACACACACACCATGACTCTGACCGTCTGAGATCCCACCTCACACACACACACACACACACGCGCACACACACACACACACACACACACACACACAACATGACCCTGGCCGTCTGAGATCCCACCTCACACACGCACGCACGCACACATACACACACACACACACACACACACACCAGATGGATCCTCCCAAGGCCGTATGGGGACATGGGTTGCAGCCGCCGCCGTCTGGATTTGAACACGGGGGGGGGGGGGGGCTTGTCTGGAGGCTCCGCCCCTCAGGGTTTGGCCCCGCCCCCGCTCTACGCCTGAGCTGAGCTGAGCTTCGGTCGGTCGACGCAACAGGCCGCTCTTCGCCAGAGGATCCGGCCCGCATGCCCTCAACGCGCTCAGAGGGTGGGAGGGGGGGGGGGGGGGGGTTCTGGTGAATCTTACGGAGGGGTTACCCAGCTGGATGACTCAGCGTATGAAAGTACTGTGTGTGTGTGTGTGGGGGGGGTGGTGGGGTGGGGATGGACTTCATGGCGTAGACTCTGTCAGTCCTCCGCACCCCCCCCCCCCCCCCTCCCCGGACTGGAGGTCCGCAGTGTTCAGACTGAGGCTCAGCTGTTCAGGACTGTCTGGAACAGTGTCTCTGAGACTGAGTCCGGTTTCACAGTGCACATCTTTTATCCGTAGGTCTTCAATGATCTGCCTTGTGTTTCCGGCTCTGTACATTCAGTACGGTTATGTTATGTTCGCCCCTCTACCAAACGCTACACCCCCCCCCCCCCCCCCCCGAGTTCATGTCTGTGTCAGAACTCCATGATCCACATCATTAGGGGGTTCTCATAGTTAACATGTGCATGTCTAGAGACCGCACAAGCCCCAAGGTGAAGATATCAGCACTTGTGGTCTTCCACCTTGTCTCTCCACCTCGCTGTCTTGTCTTCTGAGGTGATCCTGTCAGAACTATCACCACTCATACCGTTCTGGAAATGGAAAGACTTCTTTTTCTTCGACTTGGATTGATGCAGTTTGCCTTAAAAGAGTATTACTGGAGTGGCTGAAAGGGAACAGTGTGATTTGAAATGAAATTGCTACAGCACCAATCTCAAGTGCTGTAGCCATTATGTTTTAAAGGGATTTGGAATATTCTTTTCTCTACTCCATAAAGTTGCTTCCCGCTTTTGATATATCATATTATTTATGGCTTTTTTGAGGTTCCATTATGGAAAATGTATGTGTATCATACATACGATATCTTCATCCATTTTCATTTATTCCATTTTCATTTATTCCAAGTTTTTCAGTTCATTTTTAAAGATAAAGTGAAATGATCATGAAATACTGTAGGCTTGATTAGTTGTGTGTGCCTTTAGAATATTGATTTATTTGGCTTTATCAAGTCTATATAAGGTATGATCTTTCTTACACAGATAGGTAACGTCTGCGCTGTTAAGATAGCAGAAAGATATCAGTATTAGTAGATAAATCCATATATAATATCAACACTATCTAAATGGTTAATATAGCAACCCCAAAGGAAATATTAAAGGTACTTTTTTTCTTCAGTCATTTGTTGACAGTTACTGTCTCTGTTCATGACTGTGAGTTTGTTGAAAAATGTCTGTAAATGAGGCTGTCCGTCCGCTTCTATCATTATTGTTCCTGTACATACAGAAACAATTATTTTTCTAAGATGCTGTAAAACTTGAATGCTTTCTCTGAACCAAGGACATGGGATGGTGATGTGTTTTAATGCATTGCAGTGTTATATTCAGAGATGTCATTGAAAACCTGAAATGCTTTCTAGGGCCTATGAAAAGTGCAATGTGTTTAGGCCTTCATATTGTCCCATGATATGAACCCCCACACTGCCTAAAGCTCTCGTACACGAGGACCTTCTGTATCCAAACACTCAATGCTGCTTCCTACAAACTGATATCCATGCTAACCATTTGCTTGGAATTCAAACTAAAATCAAACCATCTCTCTCATATCACCTACAAATACATACTGTGTAGCCTATATATGTATTGTTTTTTTCCTCTTCAAAATGGTTATCTTTACAGTAAGTGCATGGCTCTAGGAATGTAGTTTGTACAGTACTTCTATGTATTGTTCGTAAAGTGGAATTACCTGTTTGTACATTTTTGTAAAAAATATGAAAAAAAAGACTAAAAATGAATATGATCATAAGGCTTTTGATTGAGGCTGAAATGACAATGATCTGATAGGAACTAACCAAACTGTGAATGACAATACATCTGTTGTAATAAACGCAAAAATACAATAAGATTTTAAGGCTGTCGTGTCCTACAGCCTCTGTCCATTGTTGTTGTTGCTACATTGCTATAACGTGCTTTTATCTAAACTGTTACTCATGGCGATCTAATCCTGCGTAATCCTGTGTTCTTTCTCTTTCACACGAGGGGCTGAAGGAAGGGGGGAGGTTTTAATAAATATTTGGAAAACTCTCCAAGGCAACCGCTCTGGAGCAATTAGTGGCTCCTCAGGGGGCTTATGTTGACGGCACAACACCTCCGCCCCTCCCCATGGTGCTGGGAGAGAGAGAGTTGGGGGGGTGCAGGACCAGCTACCAGCCCACCTACAGTGTAGGAGGCACAGCCGGAACAGGAGGACTGGACCCATGTGGATAAGAGGTCGGCAGTGACCAGGGGCCCCGGGTCCATTAGTGGGTGTGATGGTCTAAAATAATAGTCTTAATGGAGGCCTTATCTGAGGCAGCTCCCTCTGGCTCTCTGAGGTACTGGATGATTGGACCCTCACCATGGAGACGGCAGGGAGTTAACTCTTTCACTTCTGGTGTCCCTTACTGTAGCCTGGACTTACATCAGTGTCCGATATTACCGTCCTGCAATGTCTGCTTGGGAAATGCTCAATGTACGCAATTGACTGTTAGGTGCTGAATCATTACAGTTCAACGGTTACAAGACAGTCAAGTCCTCAAGATCTTGATGGCAATTAACTGTACATGAAGCCAAGGTAGAGTCACGCTACTGCAGTCTCTCTACGTCGTCCTCGGACGAGTCCTCCATCGGTGCTTTCAGTCATCCCGTTCCTCCATGCGTCTGGCAGCTAGCTCGCCGGTGGTTTCCGCCCCCACATCTTTCTTTGTTACGTCCACTTGGGCTACGTTAGTGTGGGACGCCCTCCTGGTGTCTCTGGCAGTGGCCTGCCAGCCTCATTCTCCTGGCTGCTTTCTCACTCACACACCAGGATAAAAATAGACAGGGTTCCTGTGAAAAAAGAGGTCAATTAATATATATAATATATATATATATATGTATATATATATATTTTTTTTTTTATATATATATATATATGTAGGCTATATATAGTGAATTGCTATTTACTCAAGTGAATAAAATCACTGATGCATTTTATTCTTGTGCGTGTGTTGCTTTTCACCCAAGGTAAGGTGGCGTTTACTGGTTAGATAAGCCACTCACAAAGAGAAGGACTAACTGCTCTGTGGGTCTGTGTACCGTAACCGTCCTCTCTATCCCCATCTAGGCCTACTTGACAGTGTGTCTCTGACTCTCCTCCCCCCCTCCTCCCTCTACCTGCTCGATATTCCTCATTCCATCCAACCAGAGTAAATCCAATAATGGAGAGAGAGAGAGAGAGAGAGAAAGGAGGGAGGAGGGAGGGAGGGGGGTAATCAACAACCTGGATGGCCTCTTTATTCTCACGGAGGACCTGAAGAGGAATCCTGTGTGTAATTGTTGTGGGGACCTGCCGTTCCAAAGCGCCTTGAATGAGAAGCAGCGTTAATTAGACATGGATAGAGGCGGGGGGGGGGGGGGGGGGGGGGGGGCACACTGTACTGGAGATCCACATAATAATACACACAGAACCAACCGGAGGATCTCTCTGCCTCCCCCCCCCCCCCCCCCACACACACACCCGCGACGTAGATGCCTTGTGTAATTTCCTGTTGACTTGTACAGTATAAAGGAGGAAGTGGCCCTAACAAGCTTCTTCTACCTGAAAACACCCTTTTTAGAGACTAAAGCAGTGATTAGGAGGGCGACTCCTGCTGCTTTCACAGATAATTATGTGGTAATCAACCAGGAGGAGCTGACTCCTGAGTTATGTTGCTATTACACCCCCACCGCATCGACCAACAGCCCACCGCATCGACTAGCAGCTTCCTGTTTCCTTTGTTCAACACAGCAACATCGTTTGTCTCTGGAACATTACAATTATACCCTTTGCCTTCTGAAGAGTAGGCTACTGTCTTTTATCTAGGAGTTCTTCGATTTTTCTTTTTTTGTTGGTATTTTCAGTATTTGTATTTGAAAAACAACAGATTTACTGTCATTACTTACAGTAGTACTGTAAGTTGACGTCTGTTCTACAGTAGCTACTGTATCCATGTCAGTAGCTGTGTGGTGACACCTGTGTCTTGTGCTGCTGGGCAGCTGAAGTGGCCTTTGATCACCACAAGATGCTGACAGTCTAATCTGAGCTTGGCTGGCTCCGTGCCTATGACCCAGTTGTGTTGCTCCATGGAATCGCCGGCCCATGGAAGCTAGCTCCACTTCACCACATGGTCTCACGTTGCATGCCAAAATGGATGGAGGACGGCTGGTTAGTGCTTCAGCGTGCATTTGCTCCAGATCCAGTTACTGTCCCATCTTTGGGGGAGAAATCATTACAGCAGACATATTTTGAAGCCGGGGGGGGGGTTGCGACTTTACAGACCTTGTCTGTGTATAGAAATCAATAATTTTGCAAAACTAAGCGAGGCGGAGATAGTATTTTAGTTCAATTCAATGGTAACCAGGTTGAAATATACATCCTTTTTCATTTGTGGAGAAACAGCAGAGCGAATCTGTCCGCCCCCCAAAATCAGAGGCGCCTCAGAGCCCATGCAGTCCCCTGATCAGAGAGATTGCGGTGCATGATGTGAAATTAGAAAAGATCTCCTGAGATGATTGGCTGTTTCTCCCGGCGAATGACCTTATAAGTGCCATCCAAGCTTGAGACAGAGTGCAAGATCTATGTCTGTCTGATTTCATTAACAAATCAATGCCTGGTCCCTCGACCATGTCCTCCTACCCCCTCCTGTTTTTTTATGAAATGGATTACACAACAGCATGACATCCTCTTTCATCAGACTACAGTGGGAGAAGAGTTCATTTGCTCAAATCAAACAGGAAGTGTGGCATGGCTTATGATTGGGGAATGATGCCAATCAAAGGTTGTGTAGTAAAGCAAGATATACCAATCATTCAAAATGAAATAGGAAACCAGCCATTTCTGAGAATGTAATCAATAGTAACATGGCGGAAGGGATGTTCTGTCTTCCCAGCAATTTGCTTTACTGAGCAAACTCACCCTTTTAGAAAGACCTCAAGTCAAGAACTAATCTGCATATTTTCCAGACCAGTGCACAATGTTACACTTCAGCTGTCTCTCAGTGTGTGTGTCTCTCTGTGTGTGTGTGTGTGTGTGTGTGTGTGTGCATGGAGAATTGGGTCCCACGCCTTTACTCCCTTCCTGCATTTATTTTTGAGTGACAGTCAATATGAACAGTAAAAATTGAAAACTAATCGTGTGAGAGTGTCTGAGGCTAACATAATTATTGTTCAAATATGGTTTTCATTGGGTCTCAGATCTTGCCGGGGGCTTTCCATAAATAGCAGACTGTCAGCAGCATATGCCATTGCTAACTGTCTAATTGACTTAGTGCTGATTTTCTGAGCAATTAAAGTGAATCCATACATAAGTTGTTCTGTATTCAACATAATAACACAAGCATAGCTTGTGTTCTTGTGTCTGCCTGTAACACATGGACCAGTACAGCCAGGAAATACTCACAATCTCACAACAGAATCAGAAGGAGCTTCTTCACTCAGACCATCAGGATCCTGAATGAAGAGACAGCCGGCCGAACTCTGGACTGAACTCAGTAGCTACACCCAGCACAACAGCACTTTATATTACTCAGTAGAATATACATTATTACATTCTGTACTGTGAATATGCATATGAATAGACTCTATAGATAAATATATATATACATGTATACCCATACTTCCTTCAGACCCATACATACACTTATCTATGTAACCCAACTGCACAAGTTCCCCCATTCCCCCAACATCTCATCCCTTACATGTATATCTGTGTATCTTGTATTTAGACATATAACACATTGTTTCTTTTCTCAATGTGTGCACAATCTAGGAGCTAACGGAAGAACAGTTCACTACTCGTTGTACCTGTATGATGTAGTATGTGATAAATTAATCCCAGTTGTGTTTGTGTTTATGTGTGTGTGAGAATATGGCAATTAAAAGTCTCTAGCTCCCAGCCTGGCCTGGCCGCTGCCCAGCCGAAACTAATAGCTTCCTCTTTGCACAGCAAAGTATGGGAGTGTAGCCACCTCCCATTAATGAGCCAGGGAACATAAGAGACGACCTTGGTCACCCCGGACTCATTATAACACCGGTGATGGTGGCGCTAGCTTGTGTTCCTTTTTACCCGACTATAACGAAGGCCCGGTGACTAATGGCCAAACCTTTCCCTCGCTCCCTCCAGAGGACGGATTACAGATTCAAATGCTGTCCGCCGTCGGCCCCACAACGGGGTGGCTGTGGCTCGGGAGGTAGAGCAGGTCGTCCAATGACTGCAGGGTCACCCCTTGGTGAACGGCGGTTCAAATCTCGGCTCCTCCTGTCCATATGTTCAAGTGTCCTTGGGGAAAGACACTGAACCCCAAATTGCTCCCAATGAGCAGGCTAGCACCCATCATTCGCCAGGATCAAGCGGTCAAGCCAGTGACCTCAATGCCGTTTTTAGAAGGTGTCCATTCGTGCAGGTAGCCTGTGTACAGCGGAGTGGACTACCTGCGGGATATCTGCTGGTGGATGAAGACAGGGGCTCCTAATGAGACTGGCAAGGCCTTGGTCAGAGCAGAGAGCTTCAACAGGCTTATCAACCCCCCCCTCCCCCCAGCTCTGACAGGAAAACGCCAAAATTGTCAAATTGGTTGGAAAAAGCTATTGAATGAGACATTTCCATCAAGTGTGCGTGATGTTGTTTCGAGCTGGGAAAACACACAGCCTGACATGAGGGGAGGTGAAGAGAGGTGTTGTGCTATACGCCGACATCAAGGCAACCAGAGCGCCTGATGAGAAAGGTTGTCAGGGGGAATTCTGGGATGCGGTGGGCTCATTGCTGCCGTATGCCTCCTCCGGTTCACTCTAGAGCCTGGAACTGAGGGGTTGCACAACTGCGACAGCATTGATGTACAGTATTGTTATCATAAACACAGTGGGGGGGTTACACAGCAATGAGACTTACCCTAGGGAAAATGATACACAGCAGGTGTGGTATGGGAGAATAAGAAAATTATAGCAGTTTGTCTAAGCATTTGAGTGTGTGTGTGTGTGTGTGCGGTTATTGTGTGTGTGTCTGTGGTTATAGTGTGTGTGTGTGTTTGTGTAGTTATAGTGTGTGTGTATGTGTATGTGTGTGTGGTTATAGTGTGTGTGTGCGGTTATAGTGTGTGTGTGTTTGTGTGGTTATAGTGTGTGTGTGTGTGTATGTGTGTGTGGTTATAGTGTGTGTGCGGTTATACTGTAGTGTGTATGTGTGTGCGGTTATAGTGTGTGTGTGTGTGTGTGTGTATGTGTGTGTGTGTGGTTATAGTGTGTGTGTGTGTGGTTATAGTGTGTGTGTGTGTGTGTGTGTATGTGTGTGTGTGTGGTTATAGTGTGTGTGTGCGATTATAGTGTGTATAAGTGTGCGGTTATAGTGTGTGTGTGTGTGTGTGTATGTGTGTGTGTGGTTATAGTGTGTGTGTGTGGTTATAGTGTGTGTGTGTGTGTGTATGTGTGTGTGTGGTTATAGTGTGTATGTGTGTGCGGTTATAGTGTGTGTGTGTGCGTGTGCATGTGTGTTCCTCTCAGCTGATCAGACGTGTGAGTCAGTGTCCTCTACCCCCTCCTCCGGGGGTGTAATTCAGCTGGTAGAGAGAGTCAGCAGGTGGTGTTACAGCAGAACCTGTTACTCTGGTGAGATCAGGAAAGGTCCCCTCCGCTGTTGCCTGGAAGAAAAGCTATCTGGGGATGATAAAGCAGGCGGGCAGGGTCCAGGGTGTTATCAGAGGCCCGGTGAGGACTGACCCAGAGTGATAAGAGAGTAGGGGACCTATGAGTCATGGCCTCTTCACCATCGTCATAGAGGAGATCTAGTTCCCACTTGGCTTATCCATGTACAGATGCTACAATAGGGCTAGAGATAGCTACATTACGGCTGTTGACAGTACAGCCCCCCCCCACCGACCCGGACCCCCCCAACCTTCAACTGTCCTGCCGAACATTGATCTTTCCTGTGAGGAAAATTCACAAAATAGAAAGAAAGAAACTCCAGCCTGTCTTATGTGTGTGGCTGGCTTGTTTCTGTTCAGGACTGGTAGGACGGAAGCTAGTCATGCCATTGAAATAGCTGTGAATTTAAATGACATGAAATAATGTCTGATAAATTAATTAGGTCTTGTCGCCTCGACATATCAGTTCCAATGCTTCCTATGCTAATCCAGCACAATTAGAGCGGGATAGCCAGTTACCTCATGAGCTCACAACAACTAGCAGCAGCTTCCATAACATTAATGGTAGCGGTCAGTGGCTAAAGCAGTTACATTGATGATTCCTGTAATGTTAGCTATTTTGCTGCAATTGGTTCAACTTGTGTTTCTGGACAAAGGTAAGGGATAAACCCAGATAACACAAGGCTAGCGGACCAGACGCAAATGCGTGTGGAATTCTGCTCGGAGACCGCTACCGACTCGCCAGCAGAAATTCTCCAGCTGTTTAACAACGGTGCCCCTCTAGAAACACCCCAGTAGAAACACTCCAGCGGATTGTCGCTCTGATTCCAATGGAGGACCGATATCTGTGTGCTATCTGGGAAAAGGTTGGAGTGAAAGGATGAACGTGTGGAGATTTGGGGTATAGTCCCATAAAGTCATCCCCATCGGCTCTAGAACCCCGATCTCCCGGGTGGGAGTCCAATACTTTCACCGCTACCCGAGAAGGGGGTGGGGGGTTGATTTTGGTGTACTTCTTTATTTTGGTGTGCTGGGACAAATGCAGGCCAACATTGACCGGAGTAAGGGAGGGAGGGAGGGAGTGACAACCGGACAAACGCTATTCTAGGTGCTGGCTTACAGCCATGCACAAAAACAACAATGGTCTATGATACCTTTTGATTTTAGCATTCAGCAGTAAAGAAAAAAACCCACAAAAACAAATAGTTATTATTATTAGTAGTTATTTAACAACGAAAAGAAAAGAAAACCAATTGTATCTTCTTGCTAATTTTCTGTAGGCTGGGCTAATTCCCTCCATGTCGAACCTCCTCCCCCTCCTCTCCTAACTGAAGCCTAGTACCACCAGGCGATAGTGAGTGAGCGCATCATTACATACAAGCGAGCAGGAGCCATACGAGGGACGGAACGAACGGAGGAGCCTCAGTCGGATCTTCTTTTCCGCCAGAGCACCATCATTCAGATTCCATTAGAAAGGGTGAGCAAGCTATCAGAGCGAGCCTGGAGACACCACCGATGCGTGACCGGACAGGAAATTCTAACCCGAATCCCATCATCATATTCTATTGCCACACAACTGAATGCGGATCCTATGTTTGGACATAAGAACACGAAGCGGAGGTTAGGAGCCGATTCGTGTCCAACACCAACGCGGATGTGCGCACGGACCCGTTTCGCCTCGTCTGTATGTAGCCACGATTACCAACGATACGTTAATTACACAAATATATATTCCGAAGCTTCATGGGGCGTTGGAACTGTCTGAACTTTTATCCCATGGTGTAAAAGTCTGCGAAGGAACAGTTCTCAACTAACGTGCATTTGCTCGGAGCTGGAGGGGCAATGAGTGATCAGCGACGCACCGAGGAATACTGTTAAAAACCTGGAATGCGATTTACAGTGTTTGTAGCGCATCCTGTGCATAGGCTATTCATAGGGAACTACTTTTCGGAGGTTTACTAATATATTGGCTTTGGATTGTAGTCAGGCCAGTATGTGGAGAGAGAGGACTGAGCGTGATTAGTTCAGATAACGCGCTTTCCTTATTCCCAATTCAGAGGTATTGCGCACGGCCATACGGACAACTGCAGCAAGTAGGCTACGACGAGGTCCTGTACCGAAAAAAAAGACTTCATATTGAATCCTTCCGATTACTTCTTTCGCTGCTGTCATCGTAGTATGTCTGCACTCCGAAAGAAATTTGGGGACGATTATCAGGTAGTGACCACCTCATCAAGTGGGTCTGGATTCAACCAGCCGGCGCCGGAGAAGAAGAAGAAGAGGCAGCGTTTTGTGGACAAGAACGGGCGATGTAACGTCCAGCATGGGAACCTGGGCGGTGAAACCAGTAGATACCTATCAGACTTATTCACCACTCTAGTAGATTTGAAATGGCGCTGGAATCTATTCATTTTCATCCTCACCTACACGGTGGCATGGCTGTTTATGGCGTTTATGTGGTGGATTATCGCCTACATCAGGGGGGACCTCAACCGCGTCGGCCACGATGACAAGTACACGCCGTGCGTGGCCAACGTCTACAACTTTCCCTCTGCATTTCTGTTCTTCATCGAAACCGAAGCCACGATAGGATACGGTTATAGGTACATCACGGACAAATGTCCCGAAGGGATCATTCTGTTTCTTTTCCAGTCGATCCTAGGGTCGATCGTTGATGCCTTTTTGATTGGTTGTATGTTCATTAAGATGTCCCAGCCCAAAAAACGGGCAGAGACTTTGATGTTCAGTGAGCATGCAGTCATTTCTATGCGAGATGGGAAACTAACTCTCATGTTCAGGGTCGGCAACCTGCGTAATAGCCATATGGTGTCAGCGCAGATCCGCTGCAAACTGCTCAAAGTAAGTGTCAATACTGGCTTTGGCCCCATGCAGAGCCATATATTTACACTTTACAATTACACTTCCATCAGACATTGGAAACATTACTTTGTTTTTGTTCTTTTCTATTGGCACAGTTAAACATTTGTGCGCAATTCAACTGCCGAGGACAGAAAATTTATTGCATATGGCCATAAATGGGCCTGCATCACATTGCAGGACTATTTTATGAGTTCATTATTTTGAACTTGAATTGCATCTAGGCTAATTAGACTATTTTCACACGAGCCTATGCTATTCAAACAAAAAAGTATGGCACTTTTTGCCACTCTGTAGATTCCATTCACATTTTAACCTCAGAGAAATAACAATCCCAGATTCAAGGTTTCAAAATGCAGAGTAAAAAATATTTTTTATTTTTTTCATAAAAATTTTTTTAAGCTTATTGTTGCCTACCTCATTAGTAAATTACAAAATGAATTGCTAAACTGGAGTACAAATTGTGGCTAATGGGCTATATCATAGGATTTAAACAGTGCCCTTTGATGTAAGCTACTTTATACTAGCCTCTTGCCCTTTCCACTCACAGATGATTGATTGCTTTGATTGCTTGCTAAATGTGTATAGCTGTCAGAACGTTTGACTGGGTTGCTGCTAAACTGTTGTTCCCCCTCCTCTCTCTCCATTTGCCCAGTCTCGTCAGACGCCCGAGGGAGAGTTTCTTCCGCTGGATCAGTTGGAATTGGACGTGGGCTTTAGCACCGGGGCGGACCAACTCTTCCTCGTCTCACCACTCACAATCTGCCATGTGATCGACACCAAAAGCCCATTCTACGAACTCTCCCAGAGGTCCATGCAAACAGAGCAGTTTGAGATTGTGGTGATTCTGGAAGGAATAGTGGAAACTACAGGTGAGTAATCAGAAATATTTCAGTTTATATTCTCTCATTACCAGTAAAACTGCAGGCCTGCTGCATTAATTCAGGATTGAACACCAGGTATTCAATCAAGAGGGAAAGTCACTCCGGGGATGTAAAACTGAACAGATAATTAAGCATTATCTTCAGAGATCATTTACTGCTGTTGGCAGTCAGTGGTCCACACCAAATGTGCGAGACATTGACCCTTTAAATGTTACTAGATGATATATTGATTGTATTTCATTGATCCTTGATTCTTGTGGAGTACATGTGTAGTTTAGTGGAAGGCTATTGGCTGTTGGTATATACATGACATTGATTTTATATAACTGTGTCCAATGTACCTACAGTAAAACATGTTTAGAGTATTAATGCACTCAATCTTTTTTGAGTAGGGAAGGTTTTCAACATACTGGAGGAGAAAGATGTACAGTACACAGCTAAGAAAATATGATTGAAATGGTATAGTTTTCCCTACGTGAAGTTAATCTTTCAAAGCGTATATCGTTGCATAACAAGTTTCTGCTGAGGGAGAAATCTACATGGCAAAAGCTTCTGCTCTTCGGGAGTATACTGTACTCTGCTTCCCTCATCACTTTTTGAAATTGGGAATGCCAGTTCAATGAGAACAGTAATGCCTTCAGAGAAGTTCTTAGGTGGCTGTGATCATAATATGCTCTGCATTTTCAAACACACGCATTAATTGGACTCGGGGGGGGGGGGGGGGTAGTGGTACCACAGAACTTTGAAGCTCTGCGGGAGCAACAGAACCAACTACAGAGAGAGAAAAAAGGGGAAAAGTCCTTGTTGATTCTGTGTGTGTGTGTGTGTGTGTGTGACTGTCACATACAATACATATACATACAGGTACACGACTGTACAGAGTGTGCTGTAGCTCGCTGAGGTATGGTGATATTACTCTTTATTGTGACGTTTGGCCTGCTACTGTAATACGTGGGTAAAAATGAAATTTGCTATCGTGACAACCGTAGTCTCTCTGCAGACACATCCATTCAGATGGAATATTTCATAAGGGTTTACTAATTAATGCTGCATAAGTCATCGCACAGAGATGGCCGTGTGATATATGTCCGTCTGGGTGCTGTTTAAAATCAGTCCTGGAGTGAATAGGAAATAACTAGGCCTACTTTACTTTGAATCAAAGTTCAGATGCCTCGTCTGTTCTCAGGAGGTTCTGGAACGAGGATCAGGGGCAGCGGCCCTGGCAGAGACGTGGAAACGCAGGCCTTTTGCTTTCTCTATCGAAGGGCTCAATACCTGTATATAATTCAGCAAAACAGAGAAGCGGCTAAATTGAAGCGGAGAAACACTACGGCGCTAGGACTTGTACATCCAGAAAGGCTTTGAGACGGAGTACATGTATATCGTTTTTGAACGACACTCTAAATAAGATTGCTTCAATCTTCGCTGATTAACATGACGTCGCTTCAGTTATACGGTATCGGTGTGTCGGCAACAAGGGAGTGTGAGTTCGCCGAAGGACGAATACTGCTGACGTGAAAATAATATCTGGTTAAAATTTGATGTACAGTCAAAGTAAATCCTCCGACACTTTCATTTCTGGCCAGTGTAACTGTTTCCATGGCAACCCCTTTCCTTGAGTGTTCTGGATTGCAGCACTGCACCTAAACTTAGATGTTTTATTTTATACATTCTTTACATGTAGGCCTTTGTTAGAGGAAATACTGATAAGCTGCAATGCTGTCTGGGTATTTATACACCAGCCGATCCAATGGGGTCTACTGTCCAAATCCCCTGGTTAGTTTGAGGAGCATCTTCTGATATAAGATGAGAGAGGAGTGGCGAGAGTGTTAATAAGGCTGGCGGCTCCCATAACAGGTGATCTAGTGGAGACAGAATGATACTAAAATATTAATGTGGAGGCCTGGGTGTGTTTACCTCTGAAATTATGCTGGTCTGGGTCGTGGTTTTCTTGTACGCGCTGTACAGAAAATGAACCACCGTTTATTGCATGAGTGAACCAGGATACAATCCAAGGAGTTGTTGGTTGGACACATACACACACTTTTTTGGCTGATGGGAAAAGCCTTAGCAAAGGGAAGAAAACGCACACTGGGAGAGGTGCTGGTAATGGAATAAACACGGATATAGAAAAAAGAACCTGCACACTCAGGGCTAGATGCAAAAAAAAAGGTTTAGTGGACGTCTCGGCCGTAGCCTTTGCCACAGTGGATGTGATGGACAAAGCCTATCAGCGCCAATACTCTGGGTGGTCTGATTGTCACTCACTCGGTAGGCATACTTGCCAATCTTGAGACCTCAGAAATAGGGAGCATTTCAAAACCATTTTCCTGTATCTTACTGACATTATGATTTTTTTTTTTTTTTTTTTTTTTTAAGTCGCACTGAAACGGACGTTTGAGACCATCTAACTTCCGTAGTTTGACGTATTTCTGACGCAAACAAGCTATGAGGGTGAGACGTATGTTTAGAGGAATTTGATTGGAACATTGACAAGTCGACGGGTTTTAAGAACTTTAGACAGATTCGATAGAAGGATAGCGTTGATTGACGGGTGGATGTCGTGAGATTATTGGCCTAAAATCTAAGGTACCTGTTGTCGTCATTGCACGTGACCTACCATTTTCCAGGAAGTAAGAAATTATATACTTTGATATATATATATATCAAAGTATAAATATATATTTACAACCAAAGTACAACCAAAGTAGAATTTTGTAATTGTTTTGGCATACATCCTTGAATAGGTGAACACTATGGCCAATTATGTGAACCAAAATGGGACAGAATGTTTTTTTCATTTCAGTGCGACTTTAAAGCACACAGCAACATGTTTTATATTGTTAAAAAAAATTATTTCATGAGGGATTGAACTGAAATTGAATGGGCAATATCTGTATAAATTAGTATATATCAGTATCATATTAGTCGTATCAGTATCAAATATATCAGTATCAGATCATATCAGTATCATATATATTAGTATATATCAGTATCATATACATTCATTTCAAATAAGAGTTATAAGAGTTTACTTCTTACCCGGCTGCACCATGGAGTCTAGGTGCATGCCTCTGCCCTCTGTGGCCATCTACAAATTGCTTATTGTAGTTGTAAGTGCAATGCCTTTCTGCCTGTAGCACCATCCTTGATGGTCGTGCTATGTCGTGGCCTTTTTGTGTTTTTCGATGTCTCCGTGGTGCTTCCTGTCTGTGCGACCACCATGCTCGATACAGAAGTCTACTCTGCACAGTTTACAAAAAGCACATCCCTTTCCTCTAAAACTCTCAGCGAGAAATGTAAACTCTACTTTCCACTGAGGCTGGAATTTACATTAGTATTTTTATTTCTTTGAAGAGCTCATTCTCTCTTCTGTCAGTCAGACGGTAGACGCTAGATCCTCAGGGAGAAAGTCCTGTAGCGCACGCACGGACTACACAGCTACAATGGAAACCAAACAACGGTGTAGCTGTATTGAAGTCCGAGTGGAAACAGTAAAATTTGTAGCGTTAGGTTATAATGAAACAGGTCGTGAGCTCTGTGGTTTGTAACGTGGTAGGGAGCTCTGTGGTTTGTCACGTGTTAGGTAGCTCTGTGGTTTGTCACTCGGTAGGTAGCTCTGTGGTTTGTCATGTGGTAGGTAGCTCTGTGGTTTGTCACGTGGTAGGTAGCTCTGTGGTATGTCACTCGGTAGGTAGCTCTGTGGTTTGTTAGCCATCTTTGTCTCAGTGGCTAGCTCGCTCATGGTGTTAATCACCCGTGTATGCCTTCATACTTTGACGTGCATCAAATAAACCCATACACTTCACTGCTCATTGTCTTCTATGATGTAGTATGTGACAAATAAACACCTATTAATAATTTTCCAAGCTTTAGAAATAAACTTAGCTCATACTTTGCCACTTCTCATTTTCATCCAAACCAAAATAGTGTTTGTCACAAGATGACATTAAAAGTAACTGAAGGCCCTGTCTTACATCAAGATGCAGGCTCCACGGCACACACAGGAATTATTTCCATGAAGGCTACACAGATGCAAGACATGAATATTTTCTTTGGCTCTGGCCAGCGACGGCTACATCGGCCGATGTAGCATAACTAGGAATGCACCGATGCATCGGCCGAACATCGGCATCGGCCGATGTTGGCCTTGTTGACTGCCATCGGCCCATCGGCAAATAAAATGCCATTCACCGATTGTAGTGGCTGATGTTATGTCTAACAATTGCGGCTTTTTTTGTTGAAAATTGTAGCCTACCCAGCTGCAGATTCGGAGAAGATCCGTGACGTAACACCGCAAACACACATGTAGTTTGCTTTCAAATTAAAGGGAAATAAAAATGTCGGCCGTGGGAATATTTCACCATCTCAGACAAAGATATGCGCTATGCAACTTGTAAAACTTGAAGTTCAAGTGACATTGGCTGCCTGGTGCCTTGCCTGATGCCTTTTTCACCCTACGGCAGTAGGAATGACGGACTCCGATCATCTTCATAATCCAGTATATCGGTAGACCTAAACTTTTTTGGATCATTAGATTACTTCATATTTCGTTAATCCTCCTTTTATTTATTATAGTTATTCTGTGTATTTTCTTTATCTAGCCTACGCTGTGAGCTGTAAACAGTAAGTTGGCTATCCGTCTCAGCCGGCTAGATGGAGATGCAGTGCACGCTCGCCGCAGAAAGTTCCATTCCAGCTACACTGTGGATACGTCGTTTTGCTTTGCACAAAAATGTATAGCCTAATTTTAAAATATGATGCCAGAAATAATTCACACCTAGATGAAGGTACCTATTATGCAAATGTGAAAATTTGGCGTTTTGGAAGCAAACACTTTATTTCTTTGTTTCCCTGGCACAAAAGCGGGAATAAAAATAAAATAAAATAAACATTGGCCATCGCCATCGGCCGGATTGTTATTTTAAACATCGGCATCGGCCCAGAATTTTGCAATCAGTGCATCCCTAAGCATAACCCAACTTCTAATCCATCCAAGAGGCATGGGCACTTGGCTAGTGCCCCTCTACCCCTCCCAGAAGCATGGACACAGGACTAGTGCCCTTCTACCCCTCCCAGTGACATGGACACTGGGCTAGTGCCCTTCTACCCCTCCCAGAGGCATGGACACAGGACTAGTGCCCATCCTTTTTACCCCCCAGAGGAATGAACACTGGACTTAATTTCTGTATATAGTTTTGTAACTTATGTCTTTTGTTATTGTCTGTAATGGCAGATTGAACAAATAACACAAGTACACAAACATTCAGTTGTGTTCATACATGACCACCTCTAATAAAAACCACTAGCAGTTACACCACCAAAAAGCTTACTCTTCAATGGTGCAAGTGTGCTATATTTATACTGAGAAGTGAGTTTAACCATTTCAACTCAATTACACCAACAAAATGCGTTAATGGACAGAGCCCTGTCCTTTCTAGTTGCATTTTATGTATACACTCATATATCCTACATCTCTACAAATAACCATTATGACATGTGCAATCACCATATTGAATTGATTGCGTGTGTTATTCAGTGCAGTTGAACCCAAATATAGACTCAGACTGGTAGTAACGGGCCATTTCAGAAGCCATCCACATTGATATGAATTGATTTGAAGTAACATTATGGCCGATGCATCGACATGTCAATCATACTATCACGGTGCGGTTGCCGAGGTGATGTGTGTCCATTCGTAGCATTAGATTAGAGGAATCAGGATAGACTGGTTTAAAGCCTTTTGCTGCAACACAGCTGTTTAATAAATAATAAAATAAATATCTGTTTCCATCGCATTCTGCTTTCCCAAATAACGTCTTGGGATTCGGGTACACCCCTAGTTGTTTTATGGGCACCTACACATAGATTACACTTAACCAGTATATTTTGATATCTTGATCTTGAGGAGGGAAAAATATTTTAAATATCTCTGTATTTCCATGACGGAGCTCATGTTGTCAGAAGAACCATAGATAGAACTGTCAGACGTTGACATTACTGTAGATCATAATCAGGAAATCTAGGCTAATTGTCTGCTCTTGTCCAGATCAAAGTGGAAAAGTGGCAAAGTGAAAAGACGGTTTCAGTCATTCAGCCCGGGCTGACGATGGAGGGTTGATGATGGTCTGAACGACCAAAACCTTCTTTTCACTTTGTCACTTTTCCACTTCTTCACCATGCATTACAGTAAAAACCCTATTTTTGATGCCTCCTCATTTTTAACAGCACGGCGTTATGGGTGGGCCTGACAGTCCTAGGCCCACCCACTTTTCGACAAGCCCACCCTAAACTTTTCCTTAAAAAAAATAAAAACGTTTTTACATATTTTCATTTTGTCATGAAAATATGAAAATATGTCATTTTGTCAGTCGTTTTTATTTAGTTAAAACAGTGATCTAGTTTGGAATTTAAGGCCCACCCACAATTGGCCTGGCCCATCCAAAACTGAAATCCTGGCGCAGTGCCTGTGCAGACAGTTCCTCATTTTGATTTGTACCACTTTGTTTTGCCTCAAGCCGACTGTCGACTCTAATCAGCACCTGCCGACTCTAATCAGCCAGAATCAAAGAGCGCAAACTTTTCCTGCTATTGTGAATCTTACTGTACCTATTCTCATTTCTGGAAGTCCAAATGATGGATGCAACTGAGAAGCGGCTCAAATTGGGTTGAACCCCTCTTGCTCGTCTTCCTCCTCTTCTCTCACTCCTCTGACTCTCATCTATGTTTCCATCCATGGCTCTCCAGACCAGGAGCCCATCTGTGGCCCTTTTACAGTGTTGCTAAAGCTCTGATTGCAAATTGCACAACAGGCTTGGAAATGTGCAGCCATTCGAATGGCAGTGTGTTCCATGTGAACACAATGCGATTTTATTCAAGAAGACTGCAAAATATAGAGAATTGTGTGTAGCATTTTGACAAAAGGGTGGATTAGAATTGAAATATGAGTGTAAAGCAGGCTCAGTTTCAGAGAGAGCGCATTAGTCCAGCCTTAGCACTGGCTTCCAGTAACATTTAGAGTTGATTTGAATGTCCTTCTCTTTATATACAAAGCCGTTACTACATTGCTAACTCCCTTGTCAGCTACAGCGTTCAAGAATGCTGTGATCATCCACAGCTGGTTTATTGGAGGTTCCCAGCAACAGCCGGAAGGAAATAGGGGATGCAGCCTTGGTCATTAATGTCCGAAAACTATGGAACACACTGCTTTATCGATATCAGGGAAGCCAGCTCGCTAAATATTTTTTTAAAGAAAGCTAAAAAAACGTATCTCGTTCAGCCTAGCTCCTTTTGCACTTGCTTGCTGCATTCCTTTTAAAATGTTATATCTGTACCTACAGAATTAGGAGAGCACAATTAACTACCTAAATATCCTTTGGGTCTACGTCCAGTATTAGACATATTGTGTACACATCTAAATCCCAGACTTAATTTCTCAACTTTTATAACTTTACCTTTACCTTCGTTACTTTGGGTTTTATCTTCCATCTTATTTTCCCTGCTTTTATTGGCTGCGCCCAGCAGAGCCAACATATAAGGGCGGAGCTATATATTTTCACTCGCGTGTGTTATTTTGTTGGTTTGTTCGTTATTTAGCAGGATTACACAAGAACTACCAGAACAATTTTCATGAAACTCAGTGGAGAGGTGTAGCTTGGACCAACTTAGAACCCCTTCAATTTCAGAGCGGATCAGAATAGGAATGTCACGAGAACTGATACTTCGGTACCAAGTCAATGCCAAAATTCTGAAAATGTGACGATACATGTTTTCCACAGTACTGTAAGTACCGGGGATGCAATTCTTTTGGACCTGACGGGCGAATATTACTCCTACTAGTGTGCTGCTAGCATAGTGATGTTAGCTAAATGTTCTTGGTTTGAGAAGACACAAAACAACACAAATGATTTGTGTCAGAATGGGCTTGTATGCGGCTGCTAGTCTAGTAACGTTAACGAGACCCGATCAACTTTCGCTTTCACATTAGCCTCACGTCATCCGGCTCTCCTCAATACTTTCACATACAATAGACATTCTACATCCACAATGTCTTGAATTTGAAATGAACCATTTCCAAATGTATGTTATGAATCTATTTTGTACCACTATAAACTAGAGAACTGATAGTAGCCTACCAAAATGAATCAAAAATTCAAAACGCAGTACAGTACCTAGTACTGTCGCCTCACAGCAAGAAGGTCCTTCGGGCCTTTCTGTGTGGAGTTTGCATGTTCTCCCCGCGTTCACAAGGGTTTCTTCCCAAAGAACCCAATATGAAAAAACATGACCAGATAGTCCCTGACCAGGACCTGGACTGAGCACTTAGACTTAGACCTGGACTGAGCACTTAGACTCCCTGGGCGCCATGAACGATGGCTGCCCACTGCTCCTGGCTGCCCCTGGAGGAGGACGGCCCAATGCTCCTGGCTGCCCCTGGAGGAGGACGGCCCACTGCTCCTGACTCCCCTGGAAGAGGACAGCTTAGATGGGAGAAATGCAGGGAACGCTTTCCACCAGCGACACCTGAAGAAAGCGTGTGTGTGTGTGTTGTGTGCTGTGTTCACCGCTCACATGCTCGACTGTGTGTGTGTGTAATCACTGTGTGGTCAATAGAAAAAGACATTCAAGGTCCTGGATTTATTTTTTTTGCACTTTGAGTTGCATTTATTATTGTTTATTATTATTATTATTATTATTATTATTCTGCGTTCACAAGAATGGGTCTGTCTCCGGGTGGAGGCATACAAATCTATACACGCTGAGCAGGCTTTATTTATATAATTTGTATCCTGTATTTAGCTATACATTGCTGCTATCTTGTATTAGTGATATATTGCACGACATACAGTATACATACACACCATATGGACAACATACAGTACACTATGTGGACAAAAGTATAGGGACACATTACACCTACAGGAGCTTTTATGACATCCCACTCTAAATTCATGGACATTAATATGGAGTTGCCCCCCCCCCCCCCCCCCCTTTGCAGCTATAACAGCATTCACTCTTCTGGGAAGGCTTTCTACAAGATTTTGGAGTGTATCTGTGGGATGTTTTGCCCATTCATCCAGAAGAGCATTTGTGAGGTCAGACACTGATGTTGGACGAGAGGGCCTAGCTCGCAATCTCCGTTCTAGTTCATCCCAAATGAGTTCAATGGAGTTGAGGTCAGGTCTCTGTGCGGGCCAGTGAATTTCTTCCCCACCAGCCTCACCCAACCGCCTTTATGGACCTTTCTTTGTACACTGGGGCACAGTCATGCTGGAACAGCAAAGGGCCTTCCCTTTTCATTTTGAATACCTGAGAATAATCATATAACACATTCTTTATTGAAGACAGTTATGTCTTAATGGCTCCAAAAGGAAACTACTAAAGGACATTAACCTTCTGTCTATCAGCAGTTCCTTACAAGGAACAGGAAGCAGACTGTCTCACCCACGAAACCTCATTCAACAGACAAGCAGCAAATCATAGCGGCGCAATGACATTCATTCTCTTTTGCAGAGGTTAAATTGCAGAGAGTGCAATTGCTTGAACATTTCTGTTTGAATGGTGCATCAATTACCTAGGCCTGCTGTACATATAACATGCAGTTAGATGCTCTGGGCCTCTAGTTATCCTTCTGGGAGATCTGGAAGAAAGCAATATCTGTTTCATGCTGAGTAAGAAGTTAAACAGGCAGGGATTTTAATTTCATGGTGTACTGACTTTGAATGTGCAACAGAGTGGAGTAAGAACTTTGTCAGCAACATTAAACAGAGTCTAGTATCCCTGAAAAGTATATTTTTTTGAAACACCTTCATTTAGTGACGCAACAACCTCCTTTTCACAACATAATTGCATTTTTCTGCAGCAATAGCTGTGATTCATCAGCATAAAATGCACAAATCCGACGACAGTGATGTGATTCTCATGCAAATGTTGGCGGCTGATGTACTGTTGAGGAAACGCTGGGACATTTTGTGTGATGTTGAGGCCAGAGTGGTAAGTTTGTAGACCTTTGTGAATACTTAGCCCCTGTGGTTGTGGACTGATTCCATGAACAGACCATAGATTTGACTGCATGGGAGAGGTACAGTGTTGGTTGTAAGTTTTTTTTGTTGACATCTGAGTTTCTGTGCTACCACGAATTGATTTTGAATCATTCATCATTCACCGGAACTTACCATGTTCAGAATTGACTTGATACAGTTAAGGTATGGCTGTACAGTATGTCATACTATAATTCAAGTACTGTACACTACCTGTTCAAAGTAACTGGAAGGAAATGTTTTTTTCTGACAGGAGTCATAATTAAAAAGCTCCTAAAAACACCCCACAGTGCATGTGCGAACTGAGGAGAGGGGATGTCCTCCGCGCCTCCTTAGTCATTACATTACATTACATTACAGTCATTTAGCAGACGCTTTTATCCAAAGCGACTAACAATAATTGCATTTAACGTAGGAAGAGCCAATGTACTACTACTTGCCAGAACTCACAAGTGCATTTTCTTTCTAAAACAAACAAGTGACCAAGAGCATAATCTAGTGCTGAAGGCAAAGTGCAAGAATCACAATCTAGTCGTGTGTTGATTGGTTGGATCGTTTCATGTCTTTCTCTCAGCCTCGCTTCCTTTCACTGCCTCAGGCCTTTCCATGATTCACTTGTGTTGGAGAAAAAATAGAATGTCCTTGTTGCTGTGTTTCGGCTACATGTTCTTACTAAGACGTGCGTGGGCGCTGGAGACAGCCGTACACTTGACTCGATTAGAAGTACTTTTTGGGTCTTTATTCATGTTTATGTGTGTGCGTATGAATACGATACTGTATGGGTGGATATCGGCCATACAGTATGTAGCTAGATGTAGGCCACGCCTTATGAGTCCACACGGTCATACATTTGAATGTAATATTTCTCTGGACACCATGTTTCTAGAATCTTTCTAACATGACCTACCCGTGTAAATAAAGGTTTAATAAATAAATAATATTTACAGTCACAAAGAACGTCAATACAATTTGCATCACAAGGGCATTCCAATATTGGATTGGATACGTCTCACGCAGCTGATAGCACAGCGGGCAGGTCAGTGTTCTTGATCATTAACAGCAGTGACTGAAACATACAGTAGAAGGACAGCTGTGATTGGCCATGTCCCTGAACGCCAGGCCGTGTGGTGTCTGTCTGTCTGTCTGTCTGTCTGTCTGTCGGGAGCTGCTCAGCTGAACTGAACACCGCAGGAGCACAGATAACACAGAGAGGAGAGACAAGCCTCTGGACCATAATTCATTGTGAATGATCGTATTCAGAGCGTGTCTTCTGTCTGTCTCTCTTCCCCCCCCCCCCCCCCCCGAGGTGCAGAGGGTTAATGTGAGTTCAGTGTGGACGGTTCAGGTGTCGGAGCTGGTGAGAGCGGGAGTCGCCAGTTAGATCTTAATGTGCTCGGGGTCAGGACGCTGGGGAGACAGCTGACAGCCATCCTCCTGCTCCTCCTCCCTCCCCCGTCCTCCTGCTCCTCCCTCCTCCCCCGTCCTCCTGCCCCCCCCCCCACCCGCCCCCCCCCCTCGTCCGCGAGGACAGCCTGTGCATCTGAGAATCACAATCGGAATCGTTTATTGCCAGGTAGTTTTACAACACACTAGGAATTTGTTTTCGGTCAATGGTGCATAACATGGAGACAACATTGGACAGGGCGTAGGGACGAGACGGGACAGTGCAAAGACAGGACAGTGCAAATGAGCAGTACAAAATACGAATGCAAAAATAAAAACAATATACAAAATGGAGTGGGGCCGGGGGGGGGGGGCGGGGGGTGGAGTCACAAGCCTTGTTGATGAGGCTGGTTGCCATGGGAAATTAGTGGCATGAGGTCGTGGTCCTGCCGGAGCGGAGCGGTACAAAGAGATTGCGGCCGAGGTGGGAGGGGTCAGCTGCAATCTTCCTGGCCCTCTTCAGGGCTCTGGAGGGATTACTTCCGATCACCTTCTCAGCGGAGCGGATGACTGCAGTTTGGCCTCGTCTCTGGCTGTAGCGGCGCAGTACTAGATAGTGATGGAGGAGGTGAGGACAGACTTGATGATGGAGGTGTAGAAGAGTACCATCATTGTTTTTGCTAGGCCGAATTTCTTCAGCCGCCTCAGGAAATGCATCCTCTGCTCTGCCTTCTTAGTGAAGGAGTTGATGTTTGCTGATGGCGGAAGGGGGGGGTGGGGTTCTTCCTGAAATCTACAACCATCTCCACTGTCTTGAGAGCATTGAGCTGCAGATTGGTTTGGCTACACCTGGACAGCAGCAGAGCTGAAATCCACAAAGCGGATCCTGGCGTAGGTGCCTGCGTAGTCCAAGTACTGCAGAACGTAGCGAAGGGCCCTGTTTACGGCATCGTCCACAGACCTGTTTGCTCTGCAGGTGAACTGCAGGGGGTCCAGAAGTGGGTCTGTGATGGATTTGAGGTGCAGAGCTCTGATAGGCTACATATTTAATAGCCCCTTCCTGCTCTCCTGTGTGCAGCTTTTTATTAATTTCTTCAATTTGACTTAATTTAACTTTTTTAAACGTTTTATTTTATTTTATTGCTAATCACATGTACAGAACCTGCTTCACGCCTTCTACTGGGTCCATAGGCAGGGAATTAGAGATGGGAAAAAAAAACTGGGCTGTCTTATCTTGGACCGCATGTAAATGGAAGCGTGGGCTGAGTTAATACATGTGGGGGGAAAATGGCACATTCAATTGTCGGACATTTCTACCATTAGTCAGACTCTCTTGACACATCCCGTCTGGACGCCGCTGTGCAGCGTTTCCCGTGGCAGGTTTGCGCGCGGACGACCCGCTCGGCGCCATCCCGCTCCTGAAGTGTTTACGTGGACTCTGTGAAGCCCCCCCCCCACCCACCCCCGACGTGGAGGGCTCTCCGCCGTGAGCCTGGCCAGGCAGGGAGGCCGCCGGAGCCGTGCCGGGCCGGTAATTGCTCGGAGGGACGAGCCCACGCATAATGGGCTTCGCGGCGAACTGGCTATGACATAGAGGATTCATTATCTCCTGCTGATGAACTACGCAGGCGTTCCGAGGGGGAAAGAATGTAATTGTGTCTTTAGGGATTTCTCAGGTCACAGTTGGACAGTAATGTACCACCGGTCGAAGAGGTGAGAGAGGGAGAGAGGGAGGGAGAGAGAGAGGGAGACCTGGGATGAACCCGAGCGTCGCGGCGATGCCAGCACGTCCGCCGCCTACCCGCCAGGCAGAAATCAGAGGAAATGATGGCCTCTCTGCCTCAGAATACTGACACCCCTCTGACCCCCCCCCCCACACACACAATACTACTGTGGTGTCATATTACCGCATCTCGCGCTTGGTCATACTGTATTTACAGTATGGTACCGTACCGCACGTCGCAGCAGGAGAAGACCATGCTACGTTATGACGGAGGAGAGAGGGCCACGCTGAGAATGGGGGCTCCGCCATAACCGTCATCTGTGATCAGAACTGCCCCACTCCCCCTCCGTCCCCCCTCTAAGGCAGGGGTTCCCAAACTTTCCAGCCCCCGACCCCTAAACATAATGGTGCCAGAGACTCGCGGCCCCCACTATACCCGGAGGTATTTTTGCATGCACACACACTAATAGGCCTGGGCTATTCAGACACACAGCAACAACAAAAATAATACAATATGGTAAATGGACTGCACTTATATAGCGCTTTTATCCAAAGCGCTTCACAATGAAGGCCTCTCATTCTTCCACACACACCAATGGCGGCATCTGCCATGCAAGGTGCTAGCCTGGGAGGGATCATTGGGAGCAATTTGGGGGTTCAGTGTCTTTGCCCAAGGATACTTTGACATGTCATCAGGAGGAGCCGGGATTCGAACTGCCAACCCTGCGATCATTCGACGACCCGCTCTACCTCCTGAGCTACAGCCACCCCGATAATAGCAACAGCCTAACAACCAAAATATTAATTTATATGGTAATTTCATTTAGTGAATGTTAAAAGTACCAAATAGGAGGGGTGGGCACTGTGCTTAGATGCTGTCACCAATCACCTCAGGCGTCACATGAGGACAAAGAAAATCGGTCTGCATTTTTTTTTTTTGCAGCACTATTATTTTAAATGACGGCTCAAATAGGCTGCTTTTAAATTGTATTCTGGAAATAGGCCATTTTGAATCCCCCCCACCCCAATCAAATAACGACCCCCACTTTGGGAACCACTGCTCTAAGGGACCACAATGGAAATAATCCATAGGGCTTCATTGTGTCATCCTGACCTGTTTTGTTTTAATGTTCAATCAATCAATCAATCATTAAGGTTGTGCTCTGCTTTTAGTGTTCCGCCATTGGTTGTGCTCCTCTGACGGTCCCTGTACTCCATGCTCGTCCGTCGAGGGCCTGACCACGCAACCACGTTAACCTTTCGTTCTCGGAAGCACTGTAGCTTCTAGTGAGACGACCCTCCGGGATGTGTCGGCGTCTATTTCTGTCTCGCAGACACGCCGTGGCTTGTTGCCTCTCGCGCCGCCCACGCTGTAAAAACCCCAGAGGGCGGACGGAGAGACGTGTGTGTCCGTGTTCGAAAGGTCACAGAAGCAGGGTGTTACGACCTGGGGTCGCAACTTAGGAGTTAAGGACATTATTTTCTTTCTTTTCCTCGTTCTAGTAGGACACTAGAACATTCTATCTTCTAGTAGAGGATGACATTGGTAACTGTTGTCCCGTTACCAATGTCAGTCTACGTTATGAAATGTTACGTGGGTTAATGTGGAGAGGGACTTCCGGGGTTAGTGGTCAACACGTGGCGGGAAGAGGAGCTGGGTAGAGAAGCCCAGCTGAGACAATCAACGAGCGAGGGTGTTTTTTTGGGGCGAGGGCTTCCTCATCACCGGAGGAAGCATGCCCGGGATGTTTTCCCGTCCGTGAAGGTGCAGTGAGAAGAGACTGGCGGCCCGAGACCAATCACCTGTTTCCCATTCGGTCTTTTTGGCCAACAAATTGAACTGTCATTGTTTTCGGACGCTACAAACCCGAAAGCCACCGCTTGTGCCGGGAGCGCGCCCTTGGAGTCGACCCACAGTGCGGCTAGACAGAGGTAAGGGACGACAGTCGGCAAAGTTTGTTCGGGCTCACTTTCCCATTTATTTCTTCTCTTTGGGATAGCAATGATTGATTAGGACGTAGCTTGGACCTAACACAGGGCCATTTGTCCTGTCTGCCATTAGTTTGTGTTTGGCTCGGCGCCGATCGATGGATTGCTGTTTTTTTAACATGGTTCTCTTGGTGTCAGAGATTCTCCCGGCGCCCATTGTCTCGCGGCCGTCGTAATGGTCAGGCTGAATTATGTTGAGCCTCCTGTTCCCCTGCCTGGCCTGTCACCTGACCCTGGCTAGAGGGTTGGCAGCCTCCTTCTCGTGTCACCGCCCCCCCATCTCTCTCTCTTACTCTTTCTCTCTCCTCTATCGCTCTCTTCTATCTCCCTCCTCTTTCTCTACCTCTCTCTTTCTCTCTCAATCATCTCTCTCTCTCTCCCTCCTCTCTCTACCTCTCTCTTTCTCTCTCAGTCATCTCTCTCTCTCTCTCCTCCTCTCTCTACCCTTCTCTTTCTCTCTCAGTCATCTCTCTCTCTCTCCCTCCTCCCTCTCTACCTCTCTTTTTCTCTCTGTCATCTCTCTCTCTCTCCCTCCTCTCTCTATACCTCTCTCTTTATCTCTGTCATCTCTCTTTCTCCTTCCTCTCTCTACCTCTCTCTTTCTCTCTCAGTCATCTCTCTCTCTCTCCCTCCTCTCTCTCTACCTCTCTCTTTCTCTCTCAGTCATCTCTCTCTCTCCCTCCTCTCTCTCTACCTCTTTCTCTCTCAGTCATCTCTCTCTCTCTCTCTCTCTCTACCTCTCTTTCTCTCAGTCATCTCTCTCTCTCTCCCTCCTCTCTCTTTCTCTCTGTCATCTCTCTCTCCCTCCCCTCTCTCTACCTCTCTCTTTCTCTCTGTCATCTCTCTCTCTCTCCCTCCTCTCTCTCTACCTCTCTTTCTCTCTCAGTCATCTCTCTCTCTCTCCCTCCTCTCTCTCTGCCTCTCTCTTTCTCTCTCAGTCATCTCTCTCTCTCTCCCTCCTCTCTCTCTACCTCTCTCTTTCTCTCTGTCTTCTCTCTCTCCCTCCTCTTTCTCTACCTCTCTCTTTCTCTCAGTCATCTCTCTCTCTCTCCCTCCTCTCTCTCTGCCTTTCTCTTTCTCTGTCAGTCGTCTATCTCTCTCTATCGCCTCCTCTGTCCTCTATCTCTCTCTACCTCTCTCTCTCTCAGTCATCTATCTCTCTCTCTCTCCCTCCTCTCTCTCTTTCTCTCTCAGTCATCTCTCTCTTTCTCTCCCTCCTCTCTCTCTTTCTCTCAGTCGTCTATCTCTCTCTCTCTCCTCTCTGAGCCCTGGCTTCCCAACAACGCCCACCCCTCCCCCATCCCAGTACCACCACTCCACCGTCTGCTCTTATCCAGTCTCTTCCCTCCTTACTGTTTTCTGTGTCGCGCGTCGCCTGGGCAGGATGAGCATTGGGGGGGGGGGGGGGGGGGGGGGGGCACAGGATGCAAACCTTACTAATTGATTGAATTCTACAGTATTATACAGAGTACTTTATTTCCCATCTGTGACAAGTGAGGCTGGACCGCCCTGCGCTTTTACCACTTAATGGTGGTCACCATAGAAACAGATTATCTGTCTCCCAGATAGGAGTGGTTCCCATAATAAACGTATCGGTATCAAAATGGTGATGTGTATTTTTCCACCACCCGCTAACAGACACAATTTTGTCCTGTCCCTTCAGGTGGTTTATTGAAAAAAAAAAAAGGTGACCGTCGAGTTGTCAAGGAGCCGCAGTAGCCTAATCACCACGGTATCATTCCGACAGGGGAGCTGAAGTGTCCCGACTTCAATGCAAAGAGGGAGACATCTCTCAGAGGCTTATTTTCCGTTCCTCCGCCCCCTCACCTTTCCCAGTTCTCTCAGTGAAGACTCTTGAATATTTAACGCCACCCGAGCCCCCCCCCAAAAAAGGACCCGTGCGGGAATGTTTTTCTTCAGCTGTTCAGAGACTGGTTCGCCGCGGCACCGTACGGCACAGTGCTGTCGTTGCTCGCCGCTTCTCGAGGCTGTGCGGAGCACGTGCGGTTGGTACGACTTCCGCGCCGCGGCAGTAGCGCTGTCACACACACGGAACAGCGCCTCGGATAAACGATTACATCGGGGGCGTTGTTGTGTCGTGACACGCTCTGTTTATACCCCCTCCACGTTCGCATCCCTGGTGCTGTTCGCGTTCGTCTCACGTAACACGCGCACACAGCCCTGGGCGTCTGTCATAGGTGAGAGGCTGTGTGGATCCGTTTGTATGTGCGTGGGTGTGTGTGTGTGTGTGTGTGTGAGAGAGAGAGGTATGGAAATGGAGGTCGAGAGAGAAAAATAGTTTGTCTGTTGAGATTGTTCTCATATCTGCCACTGAGAGCTGATGTAGAACTCAGGGAAGGACTGTGCCGCCCACCTCACTCCCAGTGGCTACTGGAGTTCAAGTGAGAATCATGCTAATAATAATAATAATAATAATAGTACTGTGTTTACTCCCAGACGTCGACCTATGACCTCGTATCTGCATGGCGCTGCTTCCAGGCCTGGCTGTGTTCGCTTCGTAACTCGGCTCAGGAAAGCCCCGTATCGGACACGCGAGGACAGGAGGTGTTCTGGGGGTCCGGCCCTGGCGGAGGGTCCCGGAGCTGCGGGGCCCCAGATCCACACGGCGTGGCCCCCGGTATGACTGGGCCCTGATCCCCCAGCGCCTGTGGCGTGTCTATATCCGGGATAAGCCTCTTGTTTGCCGCGCGGCTCCACCAGCGGTGGCAGAGTGGGCTCACCGAGCTACCGGCCGCAAACAGCGGCGAGCTTCCTCCATACTTCTGCTTTTTTTTCTTTCTTTCCTCATTCCAGTCACAGAGGAATCTCTTTTATCTCAGCTGTCAATGTCGAGAGTCTTACCTGCTGTTTTCTGTTAGTTGCTTTTGGACTACAATGGCGGACCCAGCGTTATCTACTGAACCGCACGGACTTGCTCTCTGAGGGGGAATTGGTTCTGGGATACGGATCTGCACGGATCACACACACACACACACACACCGCTGTGATGACTGATTCTGATTCAGATCAATCCAGAAAGGCGCGTTGAATGAATGTATTAATATTCACAGGACAGCTATTATTACGACTGAACATTTTAACATACAGTACAGTTCAGTACCGAGTCTATTGATTGTTTTTGTTTTTTTGTATTGCACTTTTATTGCTTTGTCATCACGTCGACTTGGAAATGACAGATCGACCTTGCCGCAAATTGAACATGGCCGGGAACGACGGCAGAACGTAATTAGCTGTGCTGAAAGCTGTTAGTTCAGCAGTTCTGTGTTCTTTAATACACAAGTTGTATTGTTCCATGGTTTAGATTGGTTTGGAGTTTGGTGCACACACGCTGCACACATCAACATTGCACACACGTTGCACTTTGTACACTCACTGTACAGTATACACTCACCGCACTCCACTTTGTATATTGTATTTTGTATTCGTATTTTGTACTGCTCATTTGCACTGTCCTGTCTTTGCACTGTCCCGTCTCGTCCCTACGGCCTGTCCAATGTTGTCTCCATGTTATGCACCATTGACCGAAAACAAATTCCTAGTGTGTTGTAAAACTACCTGGCAAGAAAGGGATTCTGATTCCGAGTTCCTAGACTCAGGCGCTTCCTTTTTGACGTCTTATTATCTTGCATGGGAACAGAATCGGAGTTGAGAAGAAGGGATTTCATACTTTAATAATCCCATGCGGGATGATGAAGGCACATACTCGGTTATTTTCATCTCACCGAAGTTCAATATCACCTAAATGTGCGACAGAGCTGACATCTCAGGGTTACGCCTCAACAGAAACACCTGCTGTTTCTGACAAGCTAAGAGCATGGCTTGGTGTAGCTGGGTGTGAAATGACGTACACAGCACTTTGGAGACCCTAAACAAGCTGACAGCTCGGGCATCTCTGACACACAGAGGCCGGCAGGGCCACATACATTTATACCATGGTCTGGGTGAATACTCAAATCTGATTGGCTGGAGGGGTGGTGGTTAAAACCGTATATTGCACACCTTATAATGCACACCTCGGCTGAAGTTTAATCACCGTTCTAAATCATTGCGCCATTAAACCCATGTTAACTATGGGATGTTACATAACATGTTTCGCTGTTTCACTGTTTCAACATTCCAATGTAACAGCCTTTTAATGTCAATTTTAGGACTGTCCGTCAGTTTATCAAGTCTTAGGCCTACATTTTTTTTTCACCGGCACGTAGATTACCAATATGTGGTCTGTTTATCAAAATAAAGCCTGTTTGAAAATATGTCGTAACTTTGTCGGTTCCCCGTAGTGTCTCAGATGTAGTAGCCGAACTAGTTTCATCCACGCTGTATCTATAGCAACAGTAAATGGCTTTGATTGCTGAGCTCTTTGATGTTTCTATGGTGGTTGGCTACAAGCTATCAACTGCCGACTACGTTACCCAAGTAAGAGATAAATAAACAACACCATGGAGGACTTCAAGATTTCAGACCCAATAAATCGAGGGAATATATCAAAGCATAAACTGTGTATTTCTCTATATTTTAATGTAGAAAATGTGAGTAAATGGCACATATTATTTTGGGTAAAATGACCATGGTATAAGCGGGATAATCAACTCGGAGCTGTGCATTATACGGTCAGGATGCACTCCGCTTCGCGTCGGGTTGTTATCTGCCTCCGTGCAGGGGCGGACTGGCCATCGGGAGCACCGGGAATTTTCCCGGTGGCCTGGCACACCAAATGGCCTGCCCCCCCCTCCCCCCTGTCAACAAATCACGCAGCCCCCACCTGTCAACAAAACAAAACTGAAGGTGTTCCATCTCACCGTGTCGGCTTGGCTCGTGGCCTGACTGGGGCTACATTTCCCGGCATGAAATATTCACCCAGTCCGGCCCTGCCTCCGTGTCGTGCATCCAAACTGCATAATGCTCAGCTCCGAGTTGATTATCCCTCAGGCTACTTGATTTGACTCAGTGGGCAGCCCCAGCGCTGACACAGCAGGGCCACGTACGTTTATTTTGAACCACCTGCTTTACTGTACCGCGCTGTTCTCAGGTCATACAGAGAAACACCAAGGAGGCACACCACACCACGGCACATCACATCACACCACACACACACACACACACACACACACACACACACACACACACACACACCACACACACACACACAAAGGGCTCCCACGGGGACTTGAAATCCTTGAAAGTTTGTGAATTTGAGAAAAAAAATCAAGGCCTTGAAAGTGCTTGAAAATAGACAAAAATAGACATGGGTCACAGCTTGATTTTGTGAAAGAATATGTTCCATTTTTTTAACGTAATATTAGTAAATATGTTACGCTGTCTGCATGTCTCCCGCCATCTGAGAGTCGCACGCGAGTCGCGCCACCTTCCCCCCAAAAAGTGCGGTCAAATGTTTCTGCCGGCAAACAAGATATAGACTTGTATGTAGTTAAGCGAATCTCCAGCTATGCCTGGAAAATGCAAGTTCCAGGATGAGTGGCTTGATAAAGACATCTACAAAGAATGTCTGCTTAAAGATTCACTGGACATGCAGATGGCCCAATGCAGAGCCTCACTACCAGCACAGTAGCCTACGTAAAGCCGACGGGACACATTGGTTGTAGTTTGGTAAATTTGCGACGGTACCAACAGCTGACGTATCCGACCCCGTGCCTTTATAGTCGCAAAATAACCTAACTTAAGGAGACATTACATTACATTACATTACATTACAGTCATTTAGCAGACGCTTTTATCCAAAGCGACTAACAATAATTGCATTTAACGTAGGAAGAGCCAATGTACTACTACTTGCCAGAACTCACAAGTGCATCTTCTTTCTAAAACAAACAAGTGACTAAGAGCATAATCTAGTGCTGAAGCAAAGTGCAAGAATCACAATCTAAAGTACAGTGCAATATAATATAATAAGTGCTTAGGTGGGAGGATTGTTGTAGTACTTCTTGAAGAGATGAGTTTTGAGCCTGCGACGAAAGATGGGCAGCGACTCTGCTGTCCTGACATCAGTGGGCAGCTCATTCCACCACTGCGGGGCCAGGACAGAGAAGAGCCGTGACCGTGTCGATCGACCGCAGGAGCCTCGGAGTGACGGGGCAACCAGTCGCCCTGAGGTAGCAGAGCGTAGTGGTCGGAGGGGGTGTAGGGTTTGACCATGGCCTGGAGGTAGGAGGGGGCTGTTCCTTTCATTGCCCTGTAGGTTAGCGCCAGAGTTTTAAACTGGATGCGAGCCGCTACAGGGAGCCAGTGTAGGGAACGGAGAAGGGAAGTTGTGTGGGAGAACTTGGGGTGGTTGAACACCAGGCGAGCAGCAGCTTTCTGGACAAGTTCCAGAGGTTTAATGGCTGACGCCGGTGAGACTGTAGGCAATGTTGCTGTCACTGCTGCTGAAATACATACAGTAACTATGATGTAATTAAATACCCACCCTGACTTTATTCAAGCCTCTCTTTTTAATAGTGATGTCTGTGAGCGGCTAGTAGGCTACTTATAAAAATGTGCATCTTGATCCGTGTCTCAAACACACACACACACACACACGCACACACACATGCACACACACCACACTTAACCACACCACACACACACACCACACCACACACACACACACTCTGCGTCATGAGCATGAGGAGAGCGAGACAGACAGCAGGCTATATGAGAGATATATGAGACCAAGGGAACATGGCCCCTGTGCTTTATTAAAGATGACATTTGTAATATGAGCCCTGGTCGTCTCTCATGATGAGTCTTCCACCGAAAACAAACAGACTGGGAGAGGCTGGACGATGTGAAAGGTCAGGAGCCTGCCGACAATCAAACCGTTCCATCTCCGAGCTCAGGGCATGATGGACGAGCCGGCCAGTGAGGAGAGTGAAGGACCACTCCCTGATGTTAGTCTGGCATCGGACCGGGACGATAGCAGTTAAGAGTTGTTCAAGTCTGCCTCCGACCGACTGCACAGTTTAGCAACAGGTCCAAATAGCCTCCATGTGGTACGTTTACACGACCCGCTGTGGTAGATGTGGTTTCCATAGAAACACAGTCTCGGCCAGGTATGATATTTATGGTTATATAAGGCTTCACTTATACCAAAACACTTTATTCATCTTTTGCTTTGTCTGTCTGTAGGATACCATTTAAAACGTCTTTGCTTGTATGTGCTGTAAATGTTGAAATGACGATTATTACCTAACAGAGCTGGTGAGGGAAGCAGCACTCTGCTTCACTATAGAAGGGATTTACTTGACTCCAGTAACCTGTCACGTTCTGGCCTAGTCGCATTGAACTTCATCTTGATTTTTAATATCCTCTACTTAACATTTTCAACTCAGCTTGACATTGACTTTTAATCGTGTCCTCTGGCGCACTTTTTAGGGATGAGACTTTCAGCTCAGTGCGATCTAGCAAGGGGAAGTGCTATGTCTGGAAGACAGGCAAGCTGTTGGCGCCGGTGAACAGACACACAGGCAAACAGCAGACATCTCAAGTCAAAAAAGCAGTTGAGAAGTGCGCATCAGAGCTCAAGAATGTGTATGTGTGTCTGTAAACAAGTGCCACGGCTTTGGCCGCGAGCGCCCTGACAGGGTAGTGATACAAATGCCTGCTAGGTTCTCCACAGTTAGCCTCGATCAGCTTCTCAGCCTCCAGTCCCTATCAAGCAGCGTGGGCCTTAGTTAGTGTACTCTAGCGTACTGTATCTCCACACGCTGGAAGCACTCTGAAATCTGACGCGATAGGGCAGGAGTAATACGCTCACAATACCCTGACCGCACTCCATGTTCAGCATCTCACACATCTATGGCTTTTAAAAAGGCTGCTATCAGCGTGTTACTTCCTGACCTCGGGAGCAGGACAGAAACATATAGTCGCCATTATGACGATAATCATCCCCCAACACAACCTGCTGTGGTCAATTTGAACGCTGAGTAAGTCTTAAGAGTTGTGATTCATTGGTAGCTGCCAGAGCAGCTACTATTTGGATAGTAGTAGTAAAATTATATATCCTGTATCCACTCTCCAGCAAGACTAGTGCCTCCAGCTCACTGCTTGTACACTGGTCTGAAAGGAAATGGGAGACATACCGTTCAGTTTGCTGGACTGACATCTGTCACATTGATTTTGTTGAATTGTGTTTTTCTTGCTAAATTATGACTTATAGTCTTCAGAGTGGCACCCTTGTGAGACTTATTTTTTAGACATTCAGATTTATAAAAGCTTGGCAGAGTTTGGTATAATACGAGCATTGAGATAATAATCATTCATAGCAGCTGCCGCACATAGTTGATGAGTGTGTGCGTTATCGCTGAAGATTAATCCATAACTTTATGTAAAACAAATGCGTGTTGTTGCTCATTAATTCACTCCTCATAATTTGACTAATTTATTAATTTGCATATGGGGATGTGAGTGTTTATGAAATTCAGTGTCGGCAATATAATTGGAAATGATGCCAACTACATCATAATCTAGTGGTAAAAATATGCAACCGTTATTTATTTTGATGTTGAATTTGAAGGTGCAGAATTCATCAGGATGTTGTCGTTTGTAAACACTCCGTCTTGGAGTTCCTCAGTCAGCACAAAACAGGTACAGCCCCGCCCCCCCAAGCCCCCGTCCGGGCTCCCCGCTGTTCAGCTCTCCAGTAATTAGATTATCTTAATCTTGCATTGTTTGTAGTGACTAGCCAAGGTCAAGACGTGGACGGAATGGCTGAGCAGCCAAAGACTTTCTATGCAACCGTTTGAATGTTTAGAACGTCTGCATCAGCCATCTTACTAAGGGCTTGTGCATGAGACCGAAATAGCATTCTTCTCTGCCAATGAATTGCCGTGGGTGAAAATAGCTTCTTTTTTTTGCCTTTCCAATGTTATCTTCATGAATAGACAATGAATGCTGATTCTCTGTGCTGTAGTAAACTGAATTATGTATTAGAGTACTCTTCCTCATACATTAGTGAGTAGGCATCTGTACCTGTTAGCAGCAGTGCGCAGAAAAGTGGCACCTCTACAATAATGAATGGGTGGTCTACTGCACAGCAAAAACAGGTACAGCAGCACTGGCCTGTAAGCATTATGCTAAACATATATAATAATAAAAATATGCTAATATAACTAAATGCTACAACAGCTTTGGAATGGCATTAGTGAAAAACGTTTTTAGAAGGTGCCTTGGGGAGCTTAGAGAGTGTAACCAAAGTACAAACGATGAGGGAATTAAATTGCCCGCTCCTTCTTTGAATTCCACATTAATAACGGGCGTCGTTACCAAGGAATTTCCCCAAGAGACAAATCGATGGTTGACAATCAATGGGAGCGTCTCAGAAAATATTTGTTTATAATATTATTTGGAAAATCAATCAATATCCTCAGTAATACTGTAGCTTCTAGTCAACAAGTCGGTTTAATGCAGTGATATTGTTTGTATCGTCATTTGAAAATGAAAAGGATCTTTGAGGAATACTTCCTCGTCCAAACTGAGGGCACCACGCCAAAGCTGAAATTGAATCAGAATAGCTCTCTGATTCTGAGTAGATTGTGATTTCAAAAGCTTTGTGTGACTTGTGCAGTGGCGAGACAATGCTGAATACTGCAATACCGCATTGCAGAACTGAAGTTAATTTGCCCAAGTGATAATAGCACAGAGACAACCCATCCAGAGACAAAACATCCAGTCAACCGTGACCTTTTCTTGTCTGCTTCTGTTTCCGTTGGACAGGGATGACTTGCCAAGCGAGGACGTCTTACACCGAGGACGAGGTCCTGTGGGGACACCGTTTCTACCCGGTCATCTCCCTGGAGGAGGGCTTCTTCAAGGTGGACTACTCCCAGTTCCACGCCACCTTCGAGGTAGCGTCCACCCCCCACAGCGTGAAGGAGCAGGAGGAGGCCCTGCTGTTGTCCTCGCCCCTGATGGCGCCCTCTCTGTGCAACAGCGGGGGGGACAGGGCCGGCTCCCTGGACGGCCTGGAGGCTCTGGAGGACGCGCTGGAGAGCGCCAGCAAGCTGCCGTCCAAGCTGCAGAAGATGCAGGGTCGCGACGGGCTGCCGCGGAAGCTGCTGCGCATGAGCTCCACCACGTCAGAGATGACCTACAGCCTGGGAGACCTGCCCATGAAGCTGCAGCGCATCAGCTCCGTGCCCGGCGTCTCCGACGACAAGCACGCGGGCAAGGCCGCCAAGATGGGCAACGATCCCATTCCCATTAGCAAATCGGTGGCAGACTTGCCCCCCAAGCTGCAGAGGCTAGCAGGGGGAGGGGGGCAGGGGGGCAGGATGGACGGACACTTGCCCCCCAAACTGAGAAAAATGAATTCAGACCGCTTCACGTAAAATATATTTTAAAAATGGCCGACGCGTTTTAAGTCAACAACACCACCCCGTCCAACAACCCCGTTTCCTCTTGTATTATGTCTATTCATTAAAGGACAACATTCTTATATTAAAGAAAATGTAGTTATATAAATACGTACAGACCACTCCTTATATGAACCAGGGTGATGGAATACGGCACATTTGTTCCTGGATGCAATTATACATGCTATGACGTGAGACGCCTGGCTATGTCAGGATGTCGATTAGCACACTCTGGCATGTAAGAAACGCCACGCGCATGTAGAGCACAAACTCTCATTTCTGGCATGACATTTATTGATATTTTACAGAGATGACTTCAATAGTGAATTTTACTAACTCTGAACAGTTGCACAAAGCCATATGGGTTACGCGGTGGAGAGCTACATTACATGGTTCTAATTTGTGGTGAAGAAGGGTACATGCGTTCGATTTGAGTTGACTGCTTTTGTTGTTCAATGTAATATTGTGTGGCAATGTTATGTTAACTGCATGCTCTTATTGACTTAGCTAGATAAAGGTAATAGACACAGATGTTTAGCCTTAACTATATTACCTTGTTTCCATCTCCACGTTTCTTCACAGATGTATTTTTGGTATTTCATGTATAGGATATTTTACCATGTGCAATTTTATGACTTTATTAGTTAGTTGAGCAAGCATATGTTGGTGGATGATGCAATCCAGAATTGAAAGTGCATGGTCCACATCATATCGTTTGGCATATTGGAACTGGGCACAATATTTAACAGCACTCTGAACACACTTTTCAAGGTAACACTTAAGTTGAACAGTCAATTCAAGGGCCTTATAAGCACAAAATGGCAGTTACACAACACCCAGTATCCACAGGAAGCATTATGAGCATTTAGTCATACTGATCAGCACTGCACAACGACTCTTTACTTTAGACAGAAACACAGAATCAACGTGCGCATATACGCTTTAGGTCACCTTGACTGATGTAGTTTTTGAACGATCATTTACTGTACATTGAAATGGAAATGTGCACCACAATTTCAACTTGAGTATTATCGTAGACATACATATAGATTTAGAGGTGGACCTATAACGAAAAGTTACCACCTTCGTCTTAAGGCTCCATATCCCTCTACTCGAATGAAAGCAATAATGTAATATTGATTATAATCTTTATAAGCCACAGGGACTACAGGAGCCCAATATCCATTCTATTTACAGAACCCATGCCATGGAATATGATTCCAGTAAACGCATAGATGACATTGTACAGTATGATACTCAAGCTCTTCAGGAATAAACATCTAAGAGAAATATCCAAACCTCTTGCCACCTTGATTGAGCATGATATACAGTACATGTAGTTTGCTTTTTAAATGGAATAAAAAAGGGATCAGTAGGCTTTATTGACTATAAATCAATGTGGGGAAAAGCACTAAAGATGCATTTAGTGTTTGTTGTTGTTTTTTTGGTGATGTATATTTTTGTTTCTCTTACTCTACTGACTTCTGAAGCGACAGTAGACTCAGTCAGGACCATATCATGTCATATCAAGCTCCTGGTTTTGTTAAGGTCAGGTCTGCCCTTCCCTTCATTGAAAATCTCTTAAATAAACCCAGGAGATTCATCAGAATAATAGAACTCCTGGCGGCATTATCCTCTTGAGTCTAAATCCCCACAATGCACCTTAAATCAGCACTTATCTCCCCACAGCCAATTCTCTTTTTATCACCAAGGAGATCTGGGCTTGGCACCCTTTGCCATGTGCCGTTCTCATCCGCCCTGACAGAGGGGAGGCTGTGGTGGAGACTCCCTACGATTCTTCAAGCTTTCCTGGACACATCGCCAAAGATATACAGTAGGGGCATCCATATTGCATTCACTGATCTGAGTGCACCTAGTGGACGTGTGCGCTTTGCTGTGTATGTGTGTGTGTGTGTGTGTGTGTGTGTGTGTGTGTGTGTGTGTGTGACGCAGGCGGAGAGCAGCGTTCACAGCCCTGGGGAACAGCTGTTCTGATTGTACACTTCTCCCACGCTGTTTCATGGGCTATCTACTTTTTCCAATAATGAATATTGCTTTATAAAATGTTTGCTTATTGAAATGACTGCTGGGTGTGAACTGAAGTATTTAAACGCAACGGTGTTTATGAAATGCGTGGTACTTGTCGAGCTTCGTATTACATCTTGGACACGAGGCTGCTGTGGTACAAGGAAACAGCAGCCATTAATAGGCGACAAGGACAATTAAATTACATTTTCTGCTTGCTAGTAATGCATTCAAAATGACTCCATTCTTCATTTGCTCTCATCAACACATCCATAGTCCACATCCAGAATCCAAACGGTTCTAAAATAAACCCTCATTTGTTTGCTGAAAAGCAGAGATGTTCCTCCAGTGAAGCGATTTGCAATTATAATCCCACTTTGTTTTCATATCACAACTAGGGTGCCAGAGCTGAATATTCAGTGCTGGAGTGTGTAGACTTACGAGGATGGCTTTGTTTGTTTCCAGACCCTTCACTCTTGTCAAGTGAAGCTCCAACAGACGCTTTATGAATGCTAACTATAATATCACATAATGTACCTCAAACAGGTTTTTTGTGAGTCTGTGTCAGTTGATGTCTTGTCCGTCCCGTTTAAGTGTATGTGAGGGCTCAACAGGGACTCGCTGGAGCCCCACTGCTAGGGGACCGGAGCACACATCTTCATATGTGGGGGCGGCTTTGGCTCAGGAGGTAGAGCGACTCGTCCAATGATCGTAGGGTGGATCGGCGGTTCGAATCCCGGCTCCCTCCTGTCCACATGTCACAGTGTCCTTGGGCAAGACACTGACCCCCAAATTGCTCCCAACGAGCAGGCTAGCACCATGCATGGCAGCTGCTGCCATTAGTGTGTGAATGGTGTGTGTGAATAGGTGAGTGCCATACTGTAAGTGCAGTCCATTTACAGTACAGTATGCAGGAGAGATGTCTCAGAACTATGGGTGATATCTTGCTCGAATGTCCCTCTCCTACAGTAAATTAATGTGTTGCACTAGTAGAGTGGAAAGTTGGGATTTTTCCCCATTCTTTTCACACAGCCCTCTGTATTCAGAATGCATAACTCATTCAGTACAGTCAGAGTGACCTACTGTACAGAGGCAGGGACGGAGTAAGGGGTGTGGAGGCCCCTGGGCCAGGGGGCACTGATAGTCAAACAGCCAGAGACCGACCGAGAGGCTCTGAATGGTGCGCAGGATGAATAATGTATGTGTCAGAATCCCCACAATCCACCACGTTTACAGGAAGACAGTGATCAAAGTTGAGTCAGCGAGGGACGGTATTAGGGGAAATTAAAATGGCTGCAGGAGCGAAACGATAGAAGAGTAAGCAAGCGAAGAGGGATAGATAGAGAGAGGGGATGGGAGAGAGAACTAGGCAAGAGAGAAAGAGAGAGGCAAGAGAAAGAGAGGGAGAGAATTGAGAGAGACTAGAATTGTCAGCTTGTCCGATTCTGTTATGGCTTGTTTTGTATTTACACTTCTTGAGATTCACACAGGCTTTGATGATGAACAGGACACAATAAGGTGTGGTGACTGGGACCATTAAGGTGTGGCGACTGGGACCATTCTGCTGCAATCTCTGGGAAAATGAGTCATGGAAAAACATAATTGGAATAGCTTGTCGTTTTTCAAACATTTGTTTAAGCGATTTCTTTATGTTTTTTTCCAATTGCAAAAACAATCCCCACTCTCAGACTAATGAGGGAGATGAACTGATCAAACTGGCCGCATGATAATATGTCTGTTTACTGTGTATTGTTTATTTGGATCCCCATTAGTTGTTACCAAGGCAACAGCTACTCTTCCTGGGGTCTCTGTGAGTCACTTATTTAGATAGATAGATAGATAGATAGATAGATAGATAGATAGATAGATAGATAGATATGGACTTTAATAATCCTGTAGGAGGAAATTTGGCGTTCCAGCAGCAGGAAATTACCACAAAAGGTTGGAAATGAATACAGAATATACATAGTAGTGAATAAGCATAAAAAGAACAAGGCATATATACATACATACATACATACATACATACATACATACATGCATGCATGCATGCATGCATACATACATACATACATACATACATACATACATACATACATACATACATACATGCATGCATACATACATACATACATACATACATACATACATACATACATACATGCACAAGTCTATAACACTCATAATGCTCAGGCACTGTTATAGAGTCTGATGGTTGCTGGCACAAAGGAACACATGAACCGCTCAGTTTTGCACCTGGGTGGGATGAGCCTGTAGCTGAAGGTGCTCACAGCTTGTCCAGGATGGATTTCACTTTGTCCCTCATCCTCCACAGCCTCCAGGCTGTCCAGTGGTTGCCCCCACGACCCTCCTCACTAGCTTGTTCAGTTTGTTTGTCTCCCCAGGCCTGATGTTACCTCCCCAGCCGGCAAAAGGCAAAGAACATTGTGCTGCCTACCACAGACTGATAGAACATCCACAGCAGCCTGCTACACACATCAAAGGACCTGAGCCTCCTGAAGAAGAACAGTCTGTTCTTTTTTTTCTTTTTTAAATAAAGGGCCTCAGTATTGTCAGTCCAGTCCAGTTTGTGTTCAAGTGCACTCCCAGGAACTTGTATGAGTCCACCTTCTCAATTTCCTTCCCCTGGATGGTAATGGGGTTTGGGGGGCTTTTGTTCCTTTTATGTTGTATGGATGAAATAATTTCTGTCCTTTATGATTCGTCTCCTGGCGACGGTCGTCTTGACCCTAATGAGACAATTATTAATCACTGAATCAATAAGAGAAGCAAATCCACATCCTCACCTACAACCCCCCCCCCCCCACCCCCACCCCACCCCCCACACACACAGAATGAGAGAGAAAGAGAGGGAGAGAGAGAGAGAGAGACTCTAACTAACAGATGCCTTCCCCTTGGTGTATTGTATTTGTAAGATATAACTGTTGCCCTGCGCCTGAGTCAGAATCCATCTCGGCTACAGTAGCCTAGTCGCCGACAGCGAGTATGAGAAAGAGCTGGGGAGAAATCCCACCAAGCCTGCTCTCTGTGGAACGCCGGTCTCGCCATCTCTCTGCTCCCATCCTCTGTTCCTACTCTCCGTCTAATGTTTGCTGTAAGATCACTTACTGTGCAACTGCCGCCCGCTGCTATGCTCAAATGACTGTAGGCCCTACTGAGAGAGAGAGAGCCAGACAGCGTTCTGTTCTAGCGCCTCTCCCTTCAAACAAAGGAGAGCGACACAGCGCAGCGTGGGGGAAACAGGAGCCCTGTGGTGGTTTAACTTCGGTCAGTCATCCCTCCAGCTCTTAAGACATCTTTTTTTTTTTTACAGGCCCCACGGCCCACGGATGACTGGCCTTCAAATTTGTCTTTGAAGGAAGCGCAGCAGCAAATATTGTGTTTTGGTACGATTAGTCTATAATGCTCGGTTCTATCTCACTCCTCTGTGGCTTTGCTCAGCTTACGCATCACATCGGCACACAGCAGCATATAGTTAAATGCCAATTAATGCAATTGAATTCATGATTTTGTGTGCTGGAGGAGTAGCTACCCCCCCTAATCTCCAGCTACCTCTCAAAGCTAAACTAATTGAAGTGTTTTTGTTTTTTTACAGAGTGAGCCAAATCTGGACATGCTGGCTTATCTACAAACACAGCCATAAGCAACATTACAGTACATGGAGTCTCTAAAAATCACATCACGCCTGTTCAGCCGAGTGTTACTGTAGATGCACGCTGATGGGCTATGCATACACAGAGCGTCTAATAATTGAGGTGCTCCAAGCAGAGCCAGTGGGACGGAAATAAAACAAGTGCTCTCAGATAATCCATACTTTCTAAAAATAAGCCTGTGCACATGGGGGTGGGACTCTCTCAATCTCCCTCTCTCACCCTCTTTCTCTCTGTCTTTCTATCTCTCTTTCTCTCCTTTTCTGCCACCTGCATTCTCTGCTCCACCGGATGGACGACACACCGTTTCATAAGTCTGGAGACTGTGTGTGTGTGCGTGTGTGTGTGTGTGTGTGTGTGTGTGTGTGTGTGTGTGTGTGTGTGTGTGTGTGAAATGCTTTCAAGTAGTATGTAGGCCTACTGTACATCCAGTACCACACACGCAGTCACCACAGACACAGCTTCCTATAGTGTGAATGAAAGAGTATGAGAACGATGTATAAATGTAACTACGTAGGCCTAATGAAATTAAGGTTAAGGACTTGGTATGTGTTCTCAGAGTGAATGATAGTATTGAGGAGAGGTGTTCAGTGTCTTTGTTTGATAATTAGTAATTAATGATGCATTCTAAATACTTCATGATAAGTGTTTTTCCCCTACTTGTTACCTAGCAACTGCTAACTGCCACCGAACAAGATTATGCTCTCAAAGGACTCAGAATTATACAGGCTACCTTTGTCTGAATTAAATAATTACTGTCCGTGTTATCCATGTGAGTCTTCCTAAAGTGTTACTGTACTGTCACATTCTCCTTGCTGCAGTGAGTCATGTGACACTAGTATCTCTTGGGGTCATCCTTGGATCAGCAAACATGGTCGTTTATTTCAAAGGATGACATCCCAAATCAGATTATGTCATGATTCTCTGTATCTTTCGATACGAGTGTTAGAGCAGGATATTATCACCCTCCTTCATGACGTCTCTCCCTCTCTCTCACTGACACACTCTCTCTCGGCCTCTCTACGTTAGTATGAATTTAAAAAATGAAGTAGGCCTATAATAATAATAATAATAATAATAATGATAATACAACTGTATTTGTATAGCACCTTTCATCAGCTCAAAGTGGTTTACAACAGGGAAATTACATGCACAGATTGCTTCACATAAAAATAGACATGAAACAAGCAGGTTTGGTATTGCTGCATTCGTTAGGGCGAGAAAACCCTGTGTGTGACCTTCCCAAAGTTAAATACACTGTGGTGATTTCTATTCGCCCCATTGACAATAAAGTCCAAAAAATGAATGGAGGTGAATGGCCGGCTGTGCTTGGGTGTCTCGTGGACCCGCCCTGTGATTCGGACCCACTGCATTCTAAGTTGGACCATGATACACTCTTGCATCGAATTTCATGAAAATCGCTCTGGTAGATTTTGCGTAATCCTGCTAAAGAACCAATGAACACACACCACCGAAAACATTACCTCTCGCCCTGTGCTGTTGCAGGGGTTGGAGGAAATTAACATAAAAGCAGGAAAAATAAGATGGAAGATAAAACCCAATAAAAATAGGATGTAGATAGTAGTTATAAAAGTGAACAAATGAAGTCTGGACTTTAGTTACACAATACGTCTATTTTCCAAATAGGGTAGTTTTTTTTACCATTTAAAAGGTCGACTTCAGTGAGCGATTGCTTGACCTTTCTGTCTATTTTTCCGATGACACTTAAGCACTTAAAAAAAAAAAACTATTATTCAAATAGGATATTTATTTGTGCCCTCACCTCACCTATTTATTTGTGCACCTATACCTGTCCATATACCATTTCAAAAGAAGTGCAGTAGCAAGCAAGTGCAAAAGGAGCTAGTTAAAGGCTAAGGTGAAGAGATATGTTTTTAGCTTTCTTTAAAAAGATATTTAGCTTCTCTGACATCTAATAGGTAGTGTGTTCCCTAGGTTTGGTGCATACTGACAAAGGCTGCATCCCCCATTTTCTTCCGACTGTAGCTGGGAACCTCCAATAAACCAGCAGTGGATGATCGCAGTGTTCTTGAAGGCTGTAGTTGACAAGGGGGTTAGCAATCTAGTTTGGTCCTCGCCCATTAAGGGCTCTGTACATAAGGAGAATTACCTTAAAATCTGCTGTAAATGTTACTGGACAGTGGACAACTGGCCAGTTCAGAGCAGCTAAGACTGGACTAATGTGCTCTCTCCTCTTGGTTCTGGTGAATACCCGAGCTGCAGACTTTTGAATGAGCTCTCACTGTTTTTTTGGGGAGGCCAATGAAGAGTGCACTACAGTAATCAAGTTGACTTGAAATAAAGGCATGAATCCGTTTTACAGCTTTTTTTGGTTTATAAATGGTGTACTTAAGCTATGTTTCTAAGGGGGAAACTTATGTTTTCATCACCTTGTTAATGTGGGGCTTGAAGCATTTCTCTTTTAGTTTTAGGGACGATCAGTAGTATTTCAGTTTTGTCCTTGTTTGGCTTTAATAAGTTATTGCTCATCCATCCATTTATTTATTGCTAGAAGACAGGTAGTAATGGAGTTTATAGCTGCAGCATCATTTAGTTCAGCAGAGATGTACAGTTGTGTGTCATCTGCATAACTGGAAACATACATTTTTCTCTCTAATGATACTATATCCCCGAGTGGTAACATGTATAGTGAGAATAGTAATGGACCAAGGCAGCTCCCTTGTGCAACCCCAAAGCAGGTGTCATGTTTCTCAGACACATGATCTCCAAGCCTGACGTAGAACTTTCTCCCTTTGATGTATGTTCTGAACCAGTTTAACACACAGTCAACCAGTCAACCAGCCTTCGGAGATGACTGATTATGATATCATGGTGGATCGCATTAAACCCTGCACTTGTCTAATAGGACAATAATTGAGACCTATAGATAGACCACATGTATAGTGTCACACATAGTTAATTTGATTTGACTGCATGGCCAGACTCCCAAGCCCTCACGTCTCTCAGAAAGATGTTCACGCAATGCAAGTTGCACTGCACAAATAATGGATTTGTGCGAAAGCCAGTGTGTCTGGGAAGTCCAGTCATATGCAGTACTGTTATGATGAATAGGAGCTGGTGACATTTCAGGCCAGATACACTTACTGTATGTAATGTAGGCTACTTAGCATTTAGTGTAAGACGAAACGTACTCACCTCACCTGCTTGTTTTAGTCACACCATTCAAACAGTGAAAACTGAAGCTGTGTTCAAAAGGTCCACTCTCTTTCCCCACAGGAGTTAAATCCCCCAATTACTTCCACATAGGGAGCTCATTTAACCACAGTTGTAGAAGAATGTAGCAGGAAACCACATCATTATTTTCTACGACATGTGGTGAGCGGTCTCATGGGAAGAGCTTTCATCAAATCAATCAATCAATCAATAAAAGCTTTATTTGTATAGCGCATTTCATACCCAGAGGCAACACAATGCGCTTTACAGAGAACAAAGGAGGTGGGCATACGACTCACCTCTACATATTCCAGAGGGAAGCAAAAAAACAGTAATCACCTGGGGGCCAGATAAGTGAGCTTTAAAAATTCTTCCCTGACCCCTCTCAACTGGCTAAGAACATTTATAAAGCAATACATTACATTAAATTACATTTCAGAGTAAGAGAGGCTAAAAAAGCATCATAGGAGAGACATGGCAAATACTGGTGTGTGATTTCTAGGGCCCAGGCCTAAAGCCGGAATTGGGCTGGTGTATGTCTGTGTGTACGTGTGTGTGCTAAATGCTATGACACAGCAGACACAAGGGTATCTATCGGACTCCGGGAGGTCTGCGGGCGACAGTGGGGCATCCACTGGACCTGGTTAGAAGGTAGGAGGGAGAGAGAGAGGCACTAGGGGATGCAGAAAACGGTTAGTAGCACACTGAGCCATTGAACAACACAGCTGTCAGAACAGAACAAGCCTGTTTCAGGGTAACCAGCTTCTGTACACTACTTGATATACATACAGTGCATAGCAGGATAAACACCAATGTATACAGAGGATTCACAGGTAGGTTTGAGGCTGCCTTTCTGTGTCTCAAGGTCCTGGCTAGTGATTGTAGGCTAGGTCGAAAAGGTACGTCTTGAGATCTCGCTTGAAGACCTCCGTTGTTTCGGCCCTTCTTAGGCACTCCGGTAGGGTGTTCCAGAGGTTGGGGGCATAGAAACTAAAAGCTGCCTCTCCGTGTTTCTTGGTCCTGGCTTTTGGAACAGTTAAAAGTTCAGTACCTGAGGATCTGAGTGGTCATAGGGATCTATGCTGAGCTATGTTCATCATGTTCAAATCATGACCGGTTAGATAGCAAATCAAATCAAACTTTATTTGTATGTCGCAGTTCATACACAGAGGCAACACAATGCGCTTTACGGAGAGCAATGGGGTTATGGACATAGATTCCCCTACATTTTCCAGAGGGAAGCAAAAAAAAAAACAGTTCACCCAAGGGACGAAAAAGCGAGCTACAGTATAAAAAAATCTTTCCTGACCTCTCGCAATGAGAACACGATTCTCATAGCAATCTTAAAAGGGAGAGAGAGAGAGAGAGAGAGAGGGGGAGAGAGAGAGAGAGAGAGAGAGCTAGAGAGAGAGAAAGAGAATTCCAATGTACCTGTACTGGCTATGGTGAAAATGTTCTATTCTATTCTATTCTAAAGAATAAAATATCACAACATGTAAATTGATAATTTGGTAGAAACAAAATAGATTCTTGAAAAGAAACAAGTCATAATTTATGAATTGATCCTATATTTGGGGGACAAGAAGAGACTATGATTATCATGGAAAGGGAAGAACTTGTTTGTCGTCTATCTGAGCAAATGAGCGTGATGAACCACCTGTTCATGCCAACCCTGCAGCCTAGTAGCGCTGCAGAGGGAACATCTGCCTAATTGCTCAGAACCGTCCTGAAATGGGCCCTTGTTTCATTTTTCTGCCCGCTATTTCCACGAACTGGGGAGCTGTTTTGAAAGAAGTGGGCACACACAGTGGTAGTGGTGGATGGGTCAGCCCTAATTAGAGTTGCCTAGTAAGGGGAACAGGCTTACAGGCAGAAATGAATGAAAACGTTGGTGAGTCTAGCAGCCTTCACAGCATGGAAAATGAAGGCCACGCTCAACTTATCAGAATAAATGAATGACTCGGCTTTGTAGCCTGACTGCTGAATGTTCCTACATTTCTAGAGCAATAACATCCTCATATCATCCTCAGCAAGGGTGCTATGAGACCTAAATGAGACCTAAATATCATCACTAGAGCAATTTCAAATGTGGCAGTGAATGATTGCAAATTAAGTCACAATTTGAAGGGATGAACTGCGAGGTCTCTCGATATTTGGCCTAAAAGCTCATTCTACAGAGAATCCCCATTATCATATTTTAATTTCAGACCACTAGGCTTACTCTGGACTGAAACTGGTCCAGAGTTGTCCAGGTCAGGTCAGGATAAAAACCTTAGTTGACCTATCAGTGCAGTGTAAATGTCCCACTTGAACTGACCAGAATAGTCTGTGTTTTCTGCCCCCACAGCTACAGGTCTGGACAACTGTCCCACTGGGGGACAAAAATAGCAGGCTGCTTTCTCGGCCTGGCACCTGAACCTGCCGCCACCCCAACACGTCCCCCGACAAGAGGCGGATGCAGCCTCACAGCAGCACAGCCCAGGACACAGCCCAGGGGACACAGCCTGGGACACAGCCCAGGACACAGCACAGGGGACAGCCCAGGGGACACAGCCTGGGACACAGCCCAGGACACAGCACAGGACACAGCCCAGGACACAGCCCAGGGGACACAGCCCAGGGGACACAGCCTGGGACACAGCCCAGGATACAGCCCAGGGGACACAGCCCAGGACACAGCCCAGGGGACACAGCCTGGGACACAGCCCAGGATACAGCCCAGGGGACACAGCCGAGGACACAGCACAGGGGACAGCCCAGGGGACACAGCCTGGGACACAGCCCAGGACACAGCACAGGACACAGCCTGGGACACAGCTCAGTGGACACAGCCTGGGACACAGCCCAGGGGACAGCCCAGGGGACACAGCCTGGGACACAGCCCAGGACACAGCACAGGACACAGCCTGGGACACAGCCCAGGGGACAGCCCAGAGGACACAGCCTGGGACACAGCCCAGGGAACACAGTCCAAGACACCGCCCAGAACACAGCCCAGGGGACAGCCCAGGGGACACAGCCTGGGACACAGCCCAGGGGACAGCCCAGGGGACACAGCCTGGGACACAGCCCAGGGGACAGCCCAGAGGACACAGCCTGGGACACAGCCCAGGGAACACAGTCCAAGACACCGCCCAGAACACAGCCCAGGGGACAGAAAAGGGGACAAGCCTGGGACACAGCCTGGGACACAGCCCAGGACACAGCACAGGACACAGCCTGGGACACAGCCCAGGGAACACAGTCCAGGACACAGCCCAGAACACAGCCCAGGGGACAGAAAAGGGGACAAGCCTGGGACACAGCCCAGGGGACATAACCAGGGACACAGCCCAGGACACAGCCCAGAACACAGCCCTGGGGACACACAGCCCAGGACACAGTCCAGGGGACACAAACTGGGACACAGCCCTGGGGACAGCCCAGGGGACACAGCCCTGGGGACACACAGCCCGGGGATACAGCCCAGGACGTTTTATAACGAGCGATTCAAAGTAGTGGAGACTGTTTACTCTGTATCATGATCTGTACCGAGAGAATTATTCGGTCTAGCTGTGCACAGAATGTGCTAACCATCTGTTCCTTCTATTCCAGGGTTCCAACCTGGGGCTCATGTTTGATTTATCTCCGCTAATTAGGCCTACATCATCACCACACAATGGCCACCTCGACTCCAGAGGAGCAAAGGATGCCCCTCCACAGGAAACCAGAATAGCCATTAGTCTACACGTCAAGTTCAGTTCTTTTCCGAGTCTGAACATTGTCCGTAGGTAAATTTGCACATTATGCAAACAGTGACCACGGAATCCTTGTCTAGTTTCCATGACACCCTGTATTTCAGTCAGCTAACAGCATCTACAACGACAAACAGCATGCAATCATGTAAACCATGCAATAATCACAAACAGTCATAATGTATACCGTACCCTAATCCATGAATTGGCCATAATTATAATGTGTGAAGTAGCCTATTCATGACCCATTTAATTATTCTGTATGGGTAGTCAAGTGTGACTCAGTCTAATATGATTATTCCCCTGAGGGAAGTGGAGGACATATGGGAGTGGAATATGTAGTGGTGCTCTGTCACACACACACACACACACACACACACACACACACGCACACACACACACACGCACACACAGACAGACACGCACACACAAACATGGCCATGTGCACATGCGCACACACATGGATGCTTACTGTACAAACATGGGTGCACAGTGCACACACAAACACACCCACACCTACAATCCCCCCCCCCCTCACACACACACACACACACACTGGATCTGCCACAGGCTAAATTAGCCTTATGGATATTTTGAGGTTACTGTACGTTAACAGCCTCCCTCTGGCAATGACAATAACAGAGCAGGCCTAAGTAACAGAAATGGAGCCCAGCGCAACTTGTGGAGAACAGACTGACATGTTTTGCAACGACGTACAAATCGCAGCATTAACTTGAGAAGACACTGGACGTCATTTTCAGTAGCTTCTATTTCAGCAAAGAAGAAGAAACATCAACCATGGTTGTAGAGGCAGCAGCGTCCACCGCTGTCACAGCTGCCTACGTTCAAAACATCCCACTCTGTCGTCTCCCCCGGCTAATTCAAACACACTCATCAGTCAGAGCCTAACCAATCTTTTAATTCATCACTCAACGTCCCACACATCCAAACGTATTTGAGCATAAATTTCATTTCGGTCTCTGTTGGCAGGAAATGGACCACTGCGACAGGTGGATGAGTCTGGGGACAACATCAAACGGCCGTGACTTTAAGGAGGATGAGAGAATGACATCGTCTTAATCTCTCGCTGCCAGAAAGGGCCTTCACTCCTCCCTTTAATCAGCTGACTGGGATTTCCGACCGTGCGCCCGGCCTCTGTAGCCATGATCGTTACCCAAAAATAGAAGCTGTCTGGCCCTGAAAATAATCACCTGAGGGGAGAGCATCGGGGTACAGATATCCAATTCATGTTTCAAGAACAAACCTGCCATTTTACACTACCCGGTTAATTAAAAGAGATTTGGGAAATGAAAACAAGCAAATCATTCAGGAAATGTATTATCGAATAGAAAATGTCCAGGACAATCAGCCGTCCAAACCAATGGGGCTGAGGCTTAGTGACAGGAATCGAATGACCTTGTGTAGCTGATGCTGGGAAATGGATGTGGACGTTAAAGAGGGTCAAATTTATTTTTAATCCAGGCCCAGATTTCAGGGGAATTTTACCCCAGCGGGGAGGACTTTCAGTGTCATATGTCGTCCTGTAGCAGCGGCGCTCGGAGCTGAGCAGCAGTGATCGTACCTCTGAGACGCTCGGATCGACCCAGAACCATCACCACACCACACACAGCCAATAGAGACAATGACCTTCACTGTACAGCAGTGTATGTACGAATGACATGCTATGCAGTAATGGGCATCTTCTACCGTAGAATCCTCGTAAACCCAGAGCAATATAGCACACGTGAGGCTTGATGAGAGAATGATTTGAAGCACTGTTTGGATTCTAACAGACACTGCGGTATCACGCAGAGCGAGATGGTCATGGATTCATTCAGGGGGAGCTTCTGGCAGTTGGATGAACACCGCACAGCGAGTCACAGGAGAGTTACTAACAAACTGTTAGCTGTGAGGTCAGCCAGATGGGAGACAGCATCTTCGCCACCTCAGGGAGATGAACTGGCAAGGATTGGAAAAGAAATAGACAGAGTGAGAGAGGAGAAAGAGAGAGAGAGAGAGAGAGAGAGAGAGCAATGCGGGGAGAGAGGGAGAGCGATTTGGAGAGAGTGAGAGCGATGGGGGTGGGGGTTGGAGAAGGAGAAAGAGAAAGAGAGAGGATGGGGAGTTAAGGGGGGTGGGGCGGAGCAGTTTAAGTGAGCAGTGCACTGGCACAGACATTAGAAGGTAGGCTTGCTGCAGTCTTACAGCCATCATCTTCGAGCTCCCAGTAACATGGGGGGACGTTCGATATATGAATAAAACAGTACGCTGGGGGTGAGTGGCCGGGCAGGATGTAGGAAAACATGCTGACATCCTGAAGAGACTCCCTGCTGTGTGCTCAGGGGGCAGCTTCCCATGTTTATATTTGTGGTTCAGATAGGCTACTGTACCTACAAGATACAGTAGGCTATTGTGGTTTAATGCAGGACAGGCAATGACACTGGATTTCTTATCAATCAATCTATCAGTGCTGTTGTAGGCCTAGTCAAGAGATTGTTTGATTAAACGTGGAATTCCAAATGTGTCAAGAATGTGTGTGCGTGCGTGTGTGTTTGCATATGTGTGTGTGCGTGTGTAGGCTACATGGCATGCATGCATGCATGCGCGCGTGTGTGTGTATACAAGCAGGGGTGTAGTGGTAACTACAGAAGTGGCTATAATCTGACTAAAGAGGTGAGTAGCCTATAGTGTCCATACCTATGCCACTTCCATGGTGATCCTATCGGCAATAAATCTTTAGCGGGAGTCATGATCCCCGCTATCAGGCAGGGTAGCCTATATATACGGTCTGCCAGCCACCATGATGAGGAGGCTTTACATGGGCCATCCATTTCGCAGCAAGACCGCCGCAACCACAATACGTGTCACAGCAGGATTCATCGCCTACACACCAGATAACCTCCCCTTGAATCTGTTTTATTCCCATGCACACTCCGCGTCGTCTGTGGACTGCAGCTGAAAGCATGGTGTTCAAATAAGATGTCGGCTGTCTTTTTTTTTTTAATATTGTGTTTATGATTGTTTTTCTGTCAACAGTTGCTGAGGTGAGGGCGACGGGGGATGGGGGTGGGTTATTATGTCATCGGCTGTGCTCTGAATATCAGTGGGACGATCCCTGGATCGGCAGCTAACTCAATTATCCTCACTTATTAAAGCTCACCTCCCGGAGGGTGCCTCAATTAGCTCGATTCCAGAGGTCAGAGTCGTTCATCAACATCCGTGTCGATATCAGGCTGCGCCCTCCGAACTGTCAGACCGTAAGAGCTGATCATCTCTCTCTCTCTTTCTCTCTCTTGTCAAGTCACATCCCAGTAGGCTACGGGCGCATCTACTCTCCTCAATTCCCCACATCTGTTTGTTGTTGTCCATCGCTGTTTCGCGCCTATAGCCTATATAGGCTACACCCCTCTCAATCTGCATAACCACTGTAGCCTATACATCGAGAGAAACCAGCATTCAGACACGACCGGCCTTTTATATGCATCATAAATCTTTGAACGAAGCTTAAACATGGGAAATAGCAGAGCAGATTATTGCAGGCGCCCATGAGATGAGGAAGTACAGTAGAGGCGTTGCTAGGATACGCAACTGCCGGGGTGAGAACATGGGCAGAGGAGCTACGACAGAACACAGTAATCTCACTCCGTTTGGTCCACTGCAATTATGCTAATGCTAGTATATGGTCCCCTCACTGCCACTCCCAACAGAAAAAAAACGGTGTTATTTTTCTGCTTCAAACCACTTATATTCTGATCAAGAGTGGAGGGCTGGCTGAGTGCAGGTCCGCTCCAGCAGAGCAAGATGGGCTGGGGAGGAGATAGATAGCGACCTAACTGTAGGCTAGGATAGAGAGAGAGAGAGAGAGAGAGAGAGAGAGAGAGAGAGAGAGAGAGAGAAAGCGAGAGAGAGAGAGAGAGAGGGAGAAAGGGAGAGAGAAAGGGAGAGAGAAAGAGGGACAGCAAGAGAGAGAGAGCTGAGGCAGTTTACAGTAGGCTACTGTAAGCTACCAACATAGGCTACTGTAGGAAGATCAGTGATTTGTTTGCATAATCATGCATAGGCCTACAGTAGATATCTATGGTTATTGTAACATTGATCATAGTTCTGTCATAGACTCTCAGTCTTCTCTCACAGCTTGTGTGTGGGACTACTCAGATGTTTTTACAAATGTCTGGTCTGTTCACAGAGAAAATCTCTTTATGCCAAAAACGACTACGCACTCTTGAGATTACCATGGTAACACACACACACACACGGATGCAAAGACATACAAATGCAGTTAAACACATGCAAGTACACACACACACATACACAAACACACACACACGCACACACGCACACACACGCGCACACACACACACACACACACACACACACGCACACACACACACACACACACACACACACACACACACACACACACACACACACTGGGAGGACAGACAGAGAGAGAACAGATAATGAGTCACCTATAATGAGACACTGCTCTCTATGTGTGTTATACAGTGACAGGTGAGGTGCCACGTTTCTCTGCAGGGGCCCCCGCTCCCTCCCCCACCACCCTAGAAGCCCCAACCCCCAGCTGACCACTCTGCAGGGGGCCCCTCCCTCCCCTCCAAACCCCTCTCTCTCCCAGGATTTCAGCACCTTGGACAGTGAGGTCAGGTTGTACAGAGTGTCTACTGGCCAGGTCCTAGTCACCTGCGGCCAATTGTCTTACCAAACCTCTGACCGGGGAAACTCCAGCTGGAGTCACTTGACTAATGAGAAGAAGATCTCCTCGAAACCGCAGTAAAAAGATCAGACCCTAGGCAGGGACTCAGTGAGTAGTGGTACCTGGACTTGCTGCCTCACATTTGTTACCGTTTCTTGCTCTTTTTGTTGAATAAATGCGCGAACTATAGCCTTAACTGCTATACACCAAACCTACGTTTATGAGGTGTCTCACAGTATGTAAGTACAGAGCTGAATTAATCAGAACAACCCCAAACTACATTTCTACTCTAGTTTCTAGTAAAGTAGAGTTCCTGCAGAGTCCTGTCGTATATAGCCTATCTTTGGCTGTATAAGCTTTCCGCTACCTTAAGAGGGCTGAGAGATGTGAAGAGGTCTATTCTCAGACCCAGGGCTAATAGCACACCATTAACTAGTCAATGTCTTGCCACCGACTGGAGGCGTTGGGGGGTTTTACTAACAAGACACAAGGATGTATATCCACCACACAGCAATTACGCTAAGCTCATTAAAACCTTTGACTATACTTGGTATTATTGCTTTGTTATAAACAACTAAAGGCTGTTATAGGAAGCTCTTTACAAAGGTGTAGTTTGAACAGTCTGTGTTTACAGATGTCAGGGACAGAGCCATGGCTATGGTGATATTAGTCTTATTTGTCTGCCTGAGAGCCCTGGCAATCAAAGTCAAAGTCCCAATGATCGTCACAGACCTGAGTGTGTGAAATTTGTTCTCCACATTTGACCCATCCCCTGGGGGAGCGGTGAGCAGCAGTGGTGCCATTGCTCGGCAATGGAAGTCACATTCTTATCACATTCCTATATGAGAATGAAATATACTCTCAGATCTGAGCATGATTCATGTGTGAGGATGCATCACTCTCCCTTGCGTTGCAAATAAACAGTGGATTCTTAATAAGTCTGGACTTGGATGTGCACCTTTATGGTTGGTTGCTTAGCCTCAACCGCATGGACTGTCCCTTTAATGCACTTTCCCACTCCACTCAGCCCCTGTATGGGCCCTCAGAATGGACTGTGTGTGTGTGTGTGTGTGTGTTTAGCAATTAGCTGCTCTTTGTTCAGTGGGGGGCTTGTAAACTGTAAAAGGCCAGATAATTTTACCACCTCTATGTACATCCTGAAGGAAGAAGAGTTGGATGCAGGATGTTCGTCTGTTAAGAGACACTTCTTCATTAAATGACAAGGCAGTCAGGGCCTGTAAAGTGTGAGGGATTAACTCCCACTGACTGAGAAGCCAGCTGTCCTAATCGAGAGAGAGAGAGAGAGAGAGAGAGAGGGTTTCAAAACAACAGATGTCAAAGACGTTTTTCAAAAAAGACACCCTTACAACGTCTATTGATCGTTTCTAACGTATGATATTTGTCTTATTTAGTTTTGTTTATTGAAATGCATAAATCTGAATGTGAGCGCAAGTCTGTTTAATTCAATAATAATAAAGATCATTTTCATGGCCAGTACCATGGAAGACTGAACTGTTTTGCTGCTGTATGTTTTTCAACCAGACTGACTCCTCCAGCTCATTATAGAGTTGCAGCCTTTTCCTTTCACTCATCCATCAACACTGCAATCAGTGGCAATAACTCTCTCTGCTAGACACACCATCCCTCTCTCTCCCTCTCTATCTGTCACTGCATGCGCTCGTCCTGCCACAGATAGCACGGTCTGAATAGGTTGACCATATTTACATCACACATTTTTGGAAAAGCACTTCACTGAGAAGCGATCTGACTGTTGCTGGACCGAGCATGACGCTGAGCTGTGTCCGTCTGATAAGTTGATGTTTGTGACATCCATCATTCCTCCCAGATGGAGGAGGGAGAGCGTCTTGGAGAGAACGTCTCACCACATTAGGAGGCCTATTACCCCCTCTGCTGCTCAGAAGGAGAATGTCTGAGAAGCTCTCCCCTATGTGCATCAACTGAGGCACGGAATGATAAGGTCTGATATTGGGCTAGTTTAATATTCTTAATTGGTTATGGTCTGATATTGGGCTAGTTTTAATATCAATTGGTTCTCACTGACTTCAGTACACATTACTACACACTACAGTACACACTACTGTGAAACAAGTGCACAGTGAGCCTGTTGTACCCCACCTATGATGCGTGTCGTCAGCACATGCAGTTGTTGAATGTTTAAGTGGGGTGGGTTTTTCTTAGTTTAGATTTATAGAATCGACATATAGACCCATATTTTTTTTTGACATTTATTCAAAAATATGTAGTTAATTAATATATCAGTGATTAAAATAGCTAATAAAATAGCTAATATAAAAAGAACCTCAGGCAATTTAAACTTTCTGTAGAACAAAAATACATAAGGTTCTTTTTTTTGGAGGGGGGGCACAGGGCTTGGGGGGGGGGGCATAGGGTTCGGGGGGTTTGGGTGGGGGGGAGAAAGAGGAGGAAAGATTAAAGGTGAGAAATGTTGTATAAATCGGACAATGTATGTAGATCGGACAATGTATGTAGAAGTTATGATGACTTCCTGCTTGACCTGTAGGCGGCGCTATAAGTATGACTCAATACTGACCTACAGATGTGTTCAGGACGTGACCTTAATCAAGCGTGAGCAATTTGGGGTACATTGGATAATGTATGTAGGAGTTATGAGGACTTCCTGTAACCAGTAGGTGTTGCTAAAAGTATGATGCTGATGCACAGATGAGTTCAGGAAGCGACCTTCATCAAGCGTGAGCAATTTGGTGTGAATCGGATAATGTATGTAGGAGTTATGAGGACTTCCTGTAAACAGTAGGTGGCGCTATAAGTATGACTCAATGCTGACGCAGAGATGTGTTCAGGATGCGATCTTCATCAACCCTGAGCAATTTGGAGTAAATGAGATAACGTATGTAGGAGTTATGAGGACCTCCTGTTTCACCAGTAGGTGGCGCTGTAAGTGTGACTCAATACCGACGCATAGATGTGTTCAGAATGCAACCTTCATGAAACGTCAGCAATTTGGTGCAAATCGGATAATGTATGTAGGAGTTATGAGTAGTTCCTATTTTATGGCGAAATGTCAGAATTTGGCGGGGCGCCACGGCAAGGGTGTTTGGTGAAAACTAAATTTTTTCGGTCGGATCGATCTGATAAAATCTGTAGGAGGAGTTCGTTAAAGTACGAGGCATGGAAATGGTAAGAACAAGGAAAAAATGGCACATTAAGAGCAAAATGGCTGACTTCCTGTTGGATGTTGGGTGTAGCTCCAAGAGACATTTTAGTGTGTCTCGATGAACTACATATGCCCACCGAAGTTCGCCTACATCAAACTGAAAGGTGGTGCTCCCCATTTTAAATTTTCCAGGGGGCGCTCTTGAGCCGTTTTGCCACGCCCATTTCCGTCACCCATGAAATATCACATTTTTCACCGGGACTGACATATCTGCAAAGTTTAATGCGTTTTCATCGATGTTTAGGCTGCCAAAAAGGCATTTGTTTGGGGAGAAGAAGAAGGTACAGTAGAAGGAGAAGGTAGGAGAATAATAATAATCCTTACAATTTCAATAGGGCCTTGCACCGCCAGTGCTCAGGCCCTAATGAATACAAAGTATTCATTAAAATGTAAACATAAACATGTAGATGTCCAATCAGAAGCCTTCCCAGCCCCAAACCTTACGCGAACCCGAATAAATGCGATTAAAAGTGTCTCCCATGTAAACCCTAATTCGGAATGACTATTTCCCATGTAAACTCGCAGGAAAAACTTTAATTCCGAATGATTTCATTCGGATTATTTCATTCTGAATGAAAAGCCAACATGTAACCGCAGCCAATTACACGTTATTTGTATAGCACCTTTCATACAGTTAAATTCAGCTCAAAGTGCTTTACAACAGAGCATTTAAATTAAATAATGTGAAATGTAATGATGCTTCATTCCTATAGGAGAAAAACACTGAGCCCAGCCTGCTAAATCTGCTCAAAGACGCCACCTGGCGGTGCTGCATCACTAAAACGAAATAACACCCGTCTGAAATCCCACGTGATTTCCAACGAGATTTCCCTGCCAAATACCGAGAAGGTGAAATGCTGCAGCATGGGACATTTCTAACTTCTGTATTACTCAAAAAGCTGAGTACATATCAAAGTTGAGGTTTATGTCATACCTGGCTTATAGTGAGCACAATGTGTTGTCTTATCCAACTTCTCCATGTCTGCATCACCAGAGATGATGAGGTTCAGGAACTTCAGGAGATCAAGTGGGAGGAGTTCATATGATGAGTTGACCTCAAGATCATCAACTGTAGGAGGCTATAGGAGGCCAGGGAAGTGACTTTGACTGAATGTCTGCTGGATTATCCCACGAAGGAGTAGGGCCACATCCTCATACCAGCTGATATGCATAGGTCACTGCATCTGTGACAGATATGCTTGCACTGTATATCAATGTAACCCAGTTATTGTTTTGGTTGGATCAAGTTATTATCATGTAAGCTACAGTTGTACTATAAATATGTTGACATGTTAAATGCTATTTTAAATATGTCTAAGTTGTTATACATGTTTTATTTCATTTACCTGTTGTATGGCCAATCAGGAGTAAGGGTGAAGGGTCACGGGGAAGAGAGGTTGTGGAGCGACCACATCCATGGGAGCGACACGGGAAGAGCGTGTTGGGGAAGGGAGGAAGTGAGATGGTTAACGTAGGCCTACTATTTTAAAGCTTTCAACTAGGCTAGAACATTAGAAAACGCAACAAACGTCTTCTATTGAAACAGTCTTATAGTTTACCTGTTTAATAGCACATCATTCGTTGGTGTAAACTGTACGTGTGGAACTGGTTGATGTAACGTGAACTTTTAGATTATCCTGTCATTCTCCGGTTCACTGTAGCCGCCGCCCGCACGTGGACCGTTCGTGTGCTGCGCCATGATCTCGATTCCGTGGAACATTCGGTGAGTACCTACCTGTCCTTTTGGCTGCAAAGACAACATCTATTTTTTGGACACAAATCAGGCCTGCAACGAGGGGTTTTATGTATTCATTTATTTTTACTTGAAATATATGCCGGCTTTAGTTGAGTTTGTGGGTTGCATATAATGTGATTTGAATTGGAATATTGCAAAGGGTAATTTTGCTTTACATAGCCTAGTATTATTGAGCCCAATATCGGAGTGTATTCAGTGGCGATTTTACATTAGGGGCAGGTGGGGCAGTGCCCCACCAGAGGTGGCGCTGTTGTGCAAGATGCATCTTAGCCTACAACTGTGTTTCGGAAAAATCTAATTTATAATTAATACAAAATAGTGATTCAGTGGTTAAAATAGCATGTATAAATATAATAAACCTGACTGACACTATGTATAGTGCTGTTTTGCAGTTATTCCCTTTGTATGAGTGTGTCACAGACTGCTCTGACTCGGCAGAGGGGCACCGAAGCGTTCTCCCCTACTGTTGCTATAGCGACAATGTGAGCGTGGTCGGGAGTAATGTGAAAAAATATCACGCAGATTTCATTGGGTGGAGGGGCAGAAAAGTCTCTGCCCCAACGAAATCTACCTGGCAACAGGTTTAGCCCGGGAATAATAAAACAACGTTGATCAAAGTTGAACTACTGGGTCACCGTCATTGTCGATGTCGATCTACGTTAGCCAATGCTGCTAGCTAAAGTTTTGTAGAGATTTAAAGTGTTTTCAGGTGCAACAAAAATGAATAGTGTAGATTATTTGTTGAATGTGCGGTTTAGTACATTGAAACTGGAAGAGAAACTGGAAATAAAACGTTTAGGGCCACACCGACCAGAAGAATTGGTGCTGCTTCAGGCTGGAGAAAAGGTAACCCGTACCTTCAAACAGGAATGGTTTGAAAAAAAGAAGTGGCTAACTGCTAGCACCTCGAAAAGTGCGCTGTTCTGTTTCCCGTGTATTCTTTTTGGTGGAGACTCTGTTTGGGCATCGTCTGGATTCAAAGACATTAAACATCTGTCAGAAAGAACCGCGAAGCATGAAAGCTCTGCGTCCCATCTGAACTGTGCCATAAAGCTGGGTTTACTGGGGCAGCTCAACATCCTCTGCCGAGGCAGAGAGGAACTTTTCAACATTAAAGAGAATCAAAACATTCGCAAGAAACACAATGGGACAACAGCGACTGAACGCCCTGGCTATGCTTTCCATTGAAAACCCGTTCATCCAGGGACAAATTGACTTCAACAGTAAAGTCATCGAGAGGTTTGCGCACGCAAAGAACCGCCGCGCTACCTTCCTATTCAAGTGAGCTGCATTGGTGAGTTCATCTTTGTGCGTGAGTGTGTGCGCGCGCGCGCATATCGGTTCGTATGGCGATTCTGTTGCACCTCTGATAGCATAGTTTGTTGGACATGATGACTAATGTGGACAGTGCGCCGTCACTGTAGTAGACTATTTGGCTGTGATATAAGTGGAGTACTAGGTTATGCGTAGTGCCCAGGTCTGATGGGCGCACTTGTCACTTTCAGAACCCTGGACCGGGCATGCGCTCTCTTATGGGTCTAATTAGCCTACTCTGTGTGTGTTAATGTGTCGTTATCTTTGTGTGTTGTAGCCTCTGCTCTGATGTACCTACCGTAGACTAATTGGCTACCTTTAGTTCTTGTGATGGTGACGTAATATAAAACTGCCCCTCCAGAAATGCCATGCTAAAATCGCCACTGAGTGTATTATCTATAATATTGCATCCTAAGAGCAATTCAATTCAAACCTTTATTTCAACTCGTGGGGCAATTGAGGTTTCCCTCAATGCCAACAGCTCACAAGCAAACACAAACATCAACAAAACATAAGCAACTGTATAGGGGAGTTTATTGTTTTAATTATTTTCTATTTTTTTCTGAATACAAACTAAATATTTATATTTCTAACTCTGTCTTGACTGAATACTCTTTCCATAGGACTTGGTAAAATGAGGGAACCCAAACTAGCATTAAAAGTAAATTATATTAAGAGCTAGGAACTATAGTTAAATAACCTAGGGCCCTGCCCTCTATAGTAATGGGGTAAAAGTGGCTACATCAAGCTATAGGTGATGCAACCTTTATCACCTGGATTGACCATGGCAAAGGTTATCCTCATGAATATCATGGTTCTCAAGTTTGGCCTTCATCGTCAGATGTACAGTACAGCAGAATGATCTTCCGAGTCTGCTTTATATCACTGACATGGTTGGTAGCTCTGGCTTTAGCTCAGGCTGTATCTCACAGATGATTGGCATACTTTGCGACAGGACTGTAATTATAATTCAAAAGTTACATTGATTTTCAATTTTCATCAGAAACCCCTGATGGCTGCCATATGGACCAATGGGACAATATTTCAAGTTGGGGACATACATTTGTGTACTACTAGACACCTTGAGGATTACAAAAAACAGTTAGAAAAAATATATCAATGGGGTGCATGGGGGGCTTGGTTAACTACCACCATTTCCACCTATTATTGTACTATTATTGTATTGTATTGTTCCTTATTTTTCGAGTTTTAATATACCAAACTTGTTAAAATCATGACAATAACCTTTTTAATCAATTCCTCATTCCACATCAAAATTATACAGACAAATTGGGTCTTTGGCTCTGTAGGATGTCAAGTTCTTGTTGATTTTCAATTTAGACTGAAATCAAAGATGGCCACAAAGATGGCCACCAAACGGACCCATGGGACAATATTTGAAGTTGGGACCATCAAAATGTGCTTACTAGACACCTTGCGGATTACTAAGTCAGAAAAATATATCCATGGGGTGCATGGGGACCCCACCTTCTTACTAGACTAAAGGACACTTTGACAGGGGGAGCCAGGATTTGAACCGCTGACCCTACGATCATTGGATGACCTGCTCTACCTCCTGAGCCACAGCCACCCTGCAGTTTATTCAGCATTTATTTAGCATCTCAACACGGATTTGGCTGAGACGTTTCCTTGGATGTGTATGACCCTAGGTAAAGACCCTGGTCTAGCTGCGGAGGCTCCCAAAACAGCCTTCCCTAATGATGCTTCGGCGCAAGACTGAAAGAAGCATCAACTCCAGCCAGGACTTGTTAATACTTGTAAACACTAACATGTTTTTTGAATGATTTTTCACGGTGCCCACCCACATCCATTGTATGACCAAAACGGTGGTAGAGCAATTATCAGACTTTCTCAAAAGTGTTAGTTTTGGCAATGTTTTGATTTGAACCATTGTATATGATCATAAGTAACCTTAAAACAGGGCTAAACATGCATTTTGCCTTTACTACTCCTTTAATGACACCACCACTGCATTAAACGTAAAGGACAATGCTCGTTTTTGACAATCTGGACCGTATTTATGACATATTATAAGACGTTTGACTCACCGAGATCACTTTGGTGTAGTTCGGAGGCATGTAGAAGAAATTTAAAATCCAGCGCGAGCCAGTATATCCATGTAATGGCGGTGGTCGGGGCACTTAGAATGCAGTTTCTAAAAATCTATTTTCTGCCGCGAAACGGTTGTTTTCATCAATCTGTCTTGATGAATCGCTAGTTGTGCTTACATAGAGCATAGGCCTGTTGTGGTTTTCACATGCCATGATCTTTAGAAACGTCTTTCGAAACGAAATAGCTTCCTCACTTGCTCCAGCACTAATGCGCACAGCGCGCAATCGTTGCTCCAGCACGCTGTGCGCATGCGTGCTGGAGCAAGTGAGGAAGCTATTTTGTGTCTAAAGACGTTTCTAAAGATCATATTACAGAGGCATGTGAAATACCACAACAGGCCTATGCTCTATGTAAGCACAACTAGCGATTCATCAAGACAGATTGATGAAAACAACCTTTTCGCGGCAGAAAAGTGCCCCGACCACCGCCATTACTGGCTCGCGCTGGATTTTAAATTTCTTCTACATGCCTCCGAACTACACCAAAGTGATCTAGGTGAGTCAAACGTCTTATAATATGTCGTAAATAAGGTCCAGGTTGTCAAAAACGAGCATTGTCCTTTAACTATAACTCCCACAATGGCCCTGTCGAAACCACTGCAAGGCGGACGGCCAGCAGAAACAGTGCTAATCCCACACCAGATAAGCCAATCACTATTCTGATTGGGGACTCTATTACCAGGCATGTAAGGATGTCAGACACTGAAAATCTATCCATGGCTGATACATCTGTCAGGAGGCTAACAGGCCTGCTACCAGTTATCATCTCTACACATCCAAGTGATATGAGAATCATCATTCACGCTGGGTCTTATGACATTCTGCACAGAAAAACTGGCTCTGAGATCCTGAAAGGAGACCTCTCCCTGCTACTGGAGAAATTGAGTAACTGTCAATTGCAAAATACAGCCCATTCCAACTTTAGGGAAAGGAAGCAAATCTTTTAGCAGACTCCTGGACCTGAATACATGGCTGACATTGGTGTGCCATATATACTGTAAATAATGTAGACAGACAGACAGACAGACAGACAGACAGACAGACAGACAGACACACACATACATACATACATACATACAAATTTAATAATCCCTGTGTGGGGATTCCACTGTTTCAGCAGTGGAAAACTACAGTAGCAGTGGGGGGAAAAAGTACAGCAGAAGAAATAATAACATAGAGAATATACATAATAGATTAAATTAAATTACAAGAAATATATACATGCATTAATGCATAAATATACAGTAGGATGCATACATACATACATACATACATACATATTGTACAATGACTTATAAGGTTTTCAAAATAGCAAAAAGTTAAAATCCCTTATATTATTTATATTCAAGAATAAAGGCAATAACTATTTTTTTCATTGTGAATGTATACACATTAATTTCATACATGTTCATCATAATGTACCCTCAAAAAATTTACTTCAGTATAACAGTGAGTGTAGCGGCAGTGGCTAGTTGCAAAACTAGAATGGAGAAGTAAGACGCCTCCTTCCCTCCACTAGTCTGGGGGTCCACCTTGGGCAAGTGGTAGTACCCCCTAGCCCCCCTACCTGGGGTTACAGGAAAAAACCCCTGATGACATTACACCAAAAAGGAAGAGAGACCCGGCCCGGAGGAAGCCCGGGGCCCTCGTCTGGAGCCAGGCCCAGACGGAGGGCCCGCATGCGAGCGCCTGGTGGCCGGGCTTACCACGGAGCCCGGCCGGGCCCAGCCCGAATAAGCAACGTGGAAGCACCATTTCCTCCTCCATCGTCCCGTGGACCCACCACCCGCGGGAGGAATTGTCGGGGTCGGGTGCGCTGCCAACTAGGTGGCGGTGAAGGCGGGGGGCACCGACGGACCGGACCCGGGCGGCAAAGGCTGGCTCTGGGGACATGGAACGTGACCTCGCTGGGGGGGAAGGAGCCGGAGCTTGTGAGGGAGGTGGAGCGATACCAATTACACCTGGTGGGGCTAACCTCCACGCACAGCACCGGCGCCGGAACCAAACTCCTGGATAGGGGTTGGACCCTGTTCTTCTCCGGAGTTGCTCACGGTATGAGGCGTAAGGCAGGTGTGGCTATACTAGCTAGCCCCCAGCTGAGCGCCTCTGTGCTGGAGTTCACCCCAGTGGACGAGAGGGTCGCCTCCCTGCGCCTTAGGACTGTGGGGGGGGGGGACTCTGACTGTGGTTTGTGCTTATGCACCGAACAGCAGTTCAGAGTACTCAGCCTTCCTGCAGACCCTGAGTGGAGTCCTTTTGGGGGCTCCTGCAGGGGACTCCAGTGTCCTACTTGGGGACTTCAATGCACACGTAGGCAATGATGGAGAAACTTGGAGGGGCGTGATTGGGAGGCATGGCCACCACGATCTGAACCCGAGTGGTGTTTTGTTGTTGGACTTCTGTGCTAGTCACGGTTTGTCCATAACAAACACCATGTTCGAACACAAGGATGCCCACAAGTACACCTGGCATCAGAACACCTTAGGCCGAAGGTCGATGATCGATTTCGTTATCGTATCATCTGATCTGAGGCCATGCGTTTTGGACACTCGGGTAAAGAGAGGGGCAGAGCTGTCCACTGATCACCGTCTGGTGGTGAGCTGGTTTCGATGGCGGGGGAAACTTCTGGACAGACCTGAAAAACCCAAGCGTGTAGTGAGGGTGAACTGGGAACGTCAGGAGGAAGAGCCTGTCCGGAGAGATTTCAATTGCCACCTCCGGCGGAGCTTCTCAGGCATCCCTGTGGAGGTTGGGGACATCGAGCATGAGTGGTCGGTGTTCAAAGCCTCCATTGCTGAAGCTGCGGCTGGGAGCTGTGGCCTGAGGGCCATAGGTACCTCAAGGGGCGGTAACCCTCGGACACCGTGGTGGACAGCGGTGGTCAGGGAAGCCGTCCGACTGAAGAAGGAGGCCTTCCGGGATATGTTAGCCCGGGAGACCCCAGAAACAGTTGCAGGGTATCGACTGGCCCGGAGGGCTGCGGCTTCGGCCGTGACCAAGGCAAAGCAGCGGGTGTGGGAGGAGTTCGGAGAAACCATGGAGAAGGACTTTCGGTCGGCACCAAAGTGTTTCTGGAAGACCATCAGACACCTCAGGAATGGAAAGCGGGGGACCATCCAAGCTGTATACAGCAAGGAGGGGACACTGCTGACCTCAACTGAGGAGGTTGTTGAGCGTTGGAAGGAGCACTTTGAGGAACTCCTGAACCCGACTAATCCACCCTCTACGAACGAGGCAGAGCCGGAAGATGATGGGGGGTCGTCAATGTCCTTGGAGGAGGTCACTGAGGTAGTCAAACAACTCCACAGTGGCAGAGCCCCAGGGACTGATGAGATCCGTCCAGAAATGCTGAAGGCGCTGGGTTGACACGCCTCTGTAACATTGCGTGGAAGTCTGGGTCAGTGCCGAAGGAGTGGCAGACTGGGGTGGTGGTCCCCATATTCAAAAAAGGGGACCAGAGGGTGTGTGCGAATTATAGAGGCATCACATTACTCAGCCTCCCAGGGAAAGTTTACTCCAAGGTGCTGGAAAGGAGGGTCCGGCCAATAGTCGAACCTCAGATCGAAGAGGAACAATGCGGATTTCGTCCTGGTCGTGGAACTACCGACCAGCTCTTCACTCTCGCAAGGATCTTGGAGGGGGCTTGGGAGTTTGCCCAACCTGTCTACATGTGTTTTGTGGACTTGGAGAAGGCTTACGACCGGGTCCCTCGAGAGGTCTTGTGGAGGGTTATGCGGGAGTATGGGGTGAGGGGGTCCCTACTTAGGGCCATCCAATCCCTGTACACCCAGAGCGAGAGCTGTGTCCGGGTCCTCGGCAGTAAGTCGTCTTCCTTTCCGGTGGGTGTTGGCCTCCGCCAGGGCTGCGCTTTGTCACCAATCCTGTTTGAGATTTTCATGGACAGGATATCGAGGCGTAGCCGGGGGGAGGTGGGTTTGCAGTTCGGTGAGCTGGGGATCACGTCACTGCTTTTTGCAGATGATGTGGTCCTGATGGCATCAGCTGCCTGCGACCTCCAGCACTCTCTGGATAGGTTCGCAACTGAGTGTGAAGCGGCTGGGATGAGAATAAGCACTTCTAAATCTGAGGCCATGGTTCTCAGCAGGAAACCGGTGGCCTGTCCGCTCCGAGTAGGAAATGAGTCCTTACCCCAAGTGAAGGAGTTCAAGTATCTGGGGGTCTTGTTCACGAGTGAGGGAACCATGGAGAGGGAGTTTGGCCGGAGAATTGGAGCAGCTGGTGCGGTTCTGCAGTCGCTTTACCGCACTGTTGTGACGAAAAGAGAGCTGAGCCAAAAGGCAAAGCTCTCGATCTACCGGACTATCTTCGTCCCCACCCTCACCTATGGTCATGAAGGATGGGTCATGACCGAAAGAACGAGATCACGGATACAAGCGGCCGAAATGAGTTTTCTCCGGAGGGTGGCTGGGGTCTCCCTGAGAGATCGGGTGAGAAGTTCAGTCATCCGGGAGAGACTCGGAGTAGAGCCGCTGCTCCTTTGCGTCGAAAGGAGCCAGTTGAGGTGGTTCGGGCATCTAGTGAGGATGCCTCCTGGGCGCCTCCCTAGGGAGGTGTTCCAGGCGTGTCCGGCTGGGAGGAGGCCGCGGGGTAGACCCAGGACTAGGTGGCGGGACTACATCTCCGCACTGGCCTGTGAGCGGCTAAAGATTCCCCAGGCAGAGCTGGTTGATGCTGCTAGGGACAGGGATGTCTGGGGCCCCCTGCTGGAGCTGCTGCCTCCGCGACCCGACCCTGGATAAGCGGATGAAGATGATGATGATGATGATGATTACAGTGAGTGTATCTCGTATCTCCCAGTCTTACCCCACCCCTGGCTCTATGCTGGCAACTTTAATTGCCAGCACGAGGATCGGAGGTACAGCACCAATACATCCGACGGAGAAAACCTGGCTGCTTGGACAGCTAACAACAGCCTGGCTCTGCTGTACGATTCCAAGGGCGTAGCCAGCTTTGTCTCAGGTCGCTGGAAAACTGGGACGAATCCTGACCTGGCATTCGCGAGCATCGGCATTGACAACCGGCTCCCTAATGGACGCGTGCAAGGAAAGTTCCCGCGATCACAACACCGACCATTGCTGATAACCATGCCTAAACTCATGGACCTTGTCCCGAGCAAGCCGGTGAAGCAATGGAACTTCCGAAAGGCCAACTGGAAACGCTACCGCCTCCCCCCATAGATCCACAAGGTGCCTCCCACCACCTAACACCAACAACATGGATGAGGCGCACCGGGAACTCTGCGGCATACTGGTGAAAGTGGCCAAAAAATCCATCCCATGCGGACGTCACAGCAGAGTGTGAGAGTCTCTATTGTGCCTTCCTCTGGGCCCCCCCAAGAGCTGAGTTACACAGACTTGCCTCAGCCCTGCTGTCTAGACTCAGCCAAAGGAGACGAGCGCTAGGAGGAGGCCATTAACTCCTTAACCCTTAACAACCTCACTGGTAGGTCTAGACACTCCCCCCATCACTGCCCCATCTCTGAAAACAAAATCGCATCACAATTTGTGAAAAGTGGGACATACGAGGGCAAAGACCGCGAATCGCCCGTCTCGTGGCAAAAGAAGTGTCTGACCTCTGGAAGGCCTCAACTCCATAGCGGAATTCACACCGGAGGAGTTTGCTGCTGCCCTCCAGCATGGAAAGCCAGGGAAAGCTCCGGGGCCTATTTCTATCTGCCTGGAACTTATACTCCATGAAGCACCTGCCTTGAAGTCCTGGTTAAGAGCGTTCCTCTCTTCCTGCTTGCGCCAACTCAAGATCCCCAAAATCTGAAGAAGAGCCCTAGTTGTTGCGATCCATAAGCTGAACAAGCCTGAAGGGGACCTCAAGAGTAACCGCCCCATCTCTCTGTTATGTATCCCCTTCGAGATCCTTGAGCGTCTCATCTACGCACGCGTTGAACCAATCATCGACCCGCTGTTCCCACAGGAGCAGGCTGGGTTCCGACGTTGGAGATTGACCGTAGATCAAGTCACTCTGTTGACTCAAGACATTGAGGACATTCGACTAAAAAGAAGGCCGGAGCCGTCTTTATAGACCTGACGGCTGCCTACGACACCATATGGCACCTGCAAGCTGCTCCGCCTGCTGCCGGACAGGTAGCCTTAAGAATGGCGTCCCCCAGGGATCTGTCCTGGCCCCCCTCCTTTATAACATCTACACCTGTATCTGGCGATCACAGTCTCCAGGAAGTATGCCTGCACAGACAATCTTGCGCTGGTGTACTCCGCCGGAGACTGCCAGGCCGTGGAGGAGACCTTGAGCCAGGACATGCAGACACTAGCGGCATACCTCCAGAAATGGAGATTGAAGCTCAGCGAGGCAAAGATGGTGTCGGCAGCCTTCCACCTTAACAACAAGGAAGCCAAACGTGAGCTCCGAGTGCACATCGATGGAACACTCCTGCCATGTTGCGCCGAACCAACCTATCTCGGCGTGACTCTAGACAGGTCGCTCACGTTCCGCCTACACCTCGAGTCACTGCGCAAGGAGTTAACAGCTCGTGTGGCATTGATGAGGTGACTGGTCCGATCAGGCTGGGGAGACGGCGCAAAAACACTGCATACGGCAGCCCTAGCCCTGGTCTACTCAACCAGTGAATATTGCGCACCGGTGTGGTGTCACAGCGCTCACACTCGCCTCATCGATCCGCCTATCAACAAAGCCTTGCGCATCGTGACAGGATGCCTGCGCCCACTCCTGTGGACAACCTTCCCATCCTTGCAGGCATCCATCCAGCCCGCTGGCCTCCGCCGCACAGGAACCACAGCACGTCTCGCCTGCCAGGCCGTGGAGCCTAACCACCTGCTCCACCACAGGCTCACTGCAACAGCGGAGCCTCTCCGGCATCTCAAGTCGAGACTCCCTTTTGTGCCTGCCACACGGGATCTCCTGCAGCAATGCAGATATCTTAACATCAGCGCGGCAGGATGGGCGGACCACACCTGGCGTGCGGGAGTGGGAGGCAAACATCTCCAGACTCTGTGATTTTATCCCGGCTGCCGGTCCTTCCTCAGACCAGTAGGCTTAATCGTCTCCGGACCGACATTGGACGCTTCCGCTCATCAATGCACAGATGGGGCTTGGCATCCCGTGCGGCGTGCGAGTGTGGCGCCGAGGAACAAACCGCAGACCACATCATCCAGGACTGCCTGATATATCGGGCACCCAACAGAATGCGTGGCTTGACAGTTGTGGATGACGAAACGGTGACATGGCTCCTGGAGGTGTGCCCTGATATATAGCTCGGGTGCCCCCTCACCCAGGCTCGGGGTGGTAAAAGGATAGCCCCTCGGCCCCGAGCGTGGGGGGAGTGGACGAATCAACTTACCAAATTAAGAACATCAAATATTTCAGAGATTTTCTCACCTCATGACATTGATAGAGGGTCTTCAAGAGTTCTTCTTTGAGATACCACATACTGTTACATGATTGCCATCATGTGATATGCTGTAAATAGCTTTTTACCTTTGTTATACTGAATGACAGTGATGAAGTGCAAAAGTTGGGACAAAAGTTATTCAAGTTTTAAAATATTTTTTAGATAGTGTATGTTACCCATTTTTCTATATTTTTTAGATAGTGTATGTTACCCATTGTATTGTTGCAAACACTCACACAATTATGCCATGGTGTTGATTTATATTTTTAGGATTCATTTTGTCATTTTAATATGACTTTTGTTATTTTTTTTTACCAGCACAGTTACACTGAATGGCATTTTGGCACTTTAGAGCTCAACAGCCCCCTTAATTTAATACTTTGCAACACATATATTTGTTTTGGGCTTTTTATGTTAAATTGATGGACTCAGGACACCAAATGTACACGTCACATCTTTGACCCACACATACATACATACATACGTACGTACGTACGTACGTACATACATTACATTACTGTTATAGAGTGATGGTTGCTGGCACAAAGGAGCGCCTGAACCGCTCAGTTTTGCACCTGGGTGGGATGAGCATGTAGCTGAAGGTGCTCCCTATCTGCCACAACTCGTCATAGAGGGGATGGGAGGGGTTGTCCAGAATGGACTTCTACAATTTGTCCTGCATCCTCCTCTCCACTACAGCCTCCAGGCTGTCCCTTCTCACCAGCTTGTTCAGTTTGTCTGTCTCCCCAGACCTGGTTCTGGCTCCCCAGCCGGCAAAGGCAAAGAATAGTTTACTGGCTACAACAGACTGATAGAACACAGAGCACTGGCACCTTCTTCAGCCTCAGAGAGGTTGAATAGGTGTTGGAACACACCAGCCAGCGGCCCCGCACACTCCTTCATCACCCTATGGCTAATTCCCTTGTTGATTCGTAGCCTTTGAAGTTCAAGCCTCACCTGGATCTCTGAGATGAATGGTCTGGTGTCACAGACCATCTGGTGCCCGTCTCAGTAATCTTAAATGTGTCAATGTTCAGCCACAGCTCCGGTCTTGTCACAGTCTCTCTAGCTGAAATGATCTCTTTTTAATGTCAGATCGTTGTCTAACAAATCCATTTTGATTAATGGTCTGATAACTGAAAATAATTTATATTGTATGTTTTTAGTCAACCTGGCTAAACAACTCTACTGGTGTAGCAACACTGATAGAGGTTTGTCCTCAAAAAATCATTGTTCAGTCAGTCAGACAAAACAGGAAAGGTTGCCCTTGAGCTCAAAGCAGAATTTTCAGCACTCATCACTATATCATATTGCCACCAAGATATTCAAAACTATTTCTACAGGAATTCTCAGAGCTGATCTCAATTTGTGTCTTTAGATATGATAGATTAATCTTGAATGGAGACCTGAATATTTTATAAGGATTACTCTAAAGCGGGAGTATGGAGTTGATGAATCTACTGGACAGCTTGGACAACTTACCCAACAACGAAATGAAGCCACTAGTAATAACAACAGGGCTAATGTAATGATATCTATACTGGCTAATGTAATGATATCTATACTTATAATGATATAAGCAAAGATAATGTATCAGTGCTCGAATGACCTATTTTTGACCTTCACTGTGTTTTTTGATACCAACCTAATTTTAACAAGATAAACTTGGTTCAAAAGAGATTCCTAGATGGCAAGACTGAAGCACAGTTCTCTAATATGATGAGATCATTTGAGCCATGCAGCTATGAATGCTCTTTAAATGAGATGGTCCAAAATCTCCACAGTACCTTGTCAACTGCTTCAGGTACCATTGTTCCACTAAAGGTGAACAAGAGGTTGACTGACAGAATCTCCCCATGGTTGAATAATAGCAGTGTTAATGACATTGAAAGAAAATGGAGGAAAACTAAGCTCACAATTCACTACAGTATATTATATACAAAGAAGCCAGGACTGCCTTTACTGAAGCAATAGGTCTTGCAAGAAAGGATTACCTTTCCAAGATTATTACAGAGAATGATATACATTTTCGAGTATTATTCTCTGCTATAGACCTGGGCTCTTATTCACAAAACATCTTAAGGCTAAAAGTATCTCCTAACTTGCCGATTTAGGATAAACTCTTAAAAATAATGGGTGTGTCCATCCTAATTTTAGGACTCCTAAATGTCACGTCTAAAAGTTTTATTTTACTCATAAGGAGTTTTATTTCACAAAACATTTTAGCGGTAAAACAAGCTCCTAAACCTGTGAAAGGTTAGGGACCTCAGTTCCTTTACAACAGGTAAGCTCACTAAATGTTTTGCTTTCCTTTTTAAATCATATTGGTCCTGCGGACATCATAATTGCGAATAACCACATATGATAAAAAGTCAAAATTCTCTGTATTGAACCTATCAGTAAGTATTCACAGTTCATTCACAATGTTAATTGTCTTTCTTGTAACGAAGAATCACTGAAGAATTCACTCCAACACGGGATAAGAAGCGGCGACAGATACAGGTTTATTACAAAAGTTAAGCATACAATAGACACTTTTAGTCCCTCTCTACCTGCCTGCGTGGCTGCCGTTCTCCAAATCAACTCCCAAGGTCTCGGTGTTATTCTTAAGTAGGCTCCTTTCTGCCCCCTCTGCCAGCTAAGTTTATTAGATAAAGGTCTCCAAGGGCACCATTCTTCTCCCCAGAGATATCCCCTGTGACGCCTGGTAAGATACAGTATCTCGTCATCCGAGACACCTACTATCTGCCCAGGATAATGCACTCAGACAGCTTGTCAATCTACTGGACTGGATCTTACTCCAAAAGAATGTGACTCCCTAGTTTTGTGAACCTAACGTTACCAGCTGCAGCACTCAAGTGACCCTTGCTGACACCTTCTCCCCTAGGCCTCTACAGCGCAGGCACACAAGCAGCCATCAAATCTCTGTGTCCCATAGTACAAGACAACATGTATGATTAGATGTTACAGCACAATTCTATCAAAACTCATCAATCCCTTTTCCTCAAGGCCCCTTATTGGGGCCTCTCTGTCATTCAGCACCTGTTTGGCATTTAGTTTGGCAATTTTGATGTGACAGACTCATAATTGCCCCATGAGGATGATTGCCCATTGTAGCTGTTCCACAGAGCTTTCATCATAACGATTTTCTCCATTCTTTCCTAATGTCTGTTAGCTTCCATCCCCCTTCCCGAATGTCATATTTTGCTCTTATTTCATCCAATACCTTGGACAAGCTCAATTTTTTTAATGGCTAACAGTTCCTTTGACATCTCCTCTGGTGAGACGTCGGGGGCTGCAGTTCCCCCTTTCTCTAAAGTTGTCTTTTCGGCAGGTTCTGCGGAAGGACCGTCTGTTTTTTTGGTAGCCATTTTAATGGATTGGGAAAGGAGTTAAGTTAGAGGAGAGAATGTATTTTCCTCTCACTGGATAGAAAGAGTGAATATGTATACACATAGGGCTCTGGTGATTCGAAGCTCCCACAGACTCAGGGAGAAGCGAGAAGGAGAAAGGAGCGGTTGCGTACTGTAGATTTCACAGTGGCAGTAAGAACTCAAATTTAACCTCCTTTATTTGGTTAAGTTAATGGATCGCGTCCAATGATGGATCACGTTCGCGTACCTAAATTTTACAATTCTAGGTCGTAAAAACCACCACTCACCTGGCCTTCAACCCAGTAGACCGATTTCTTGTCTATCGTCAGACTCAACCGAGATAAAAAGGCTATTTAATCTAGCTCCCTTCTCTTTGAGCCATTATATATACTCACCAGTGTGAGCTATAAACCAGCGTACTATAAGTCGAGGTATATGTTCTGTACAGTTTAACAATTTCAGGCCTTTCACAATGTATTAACATTTCATAATAATGTAAGTAATGATGTACATCCTTCCTCCGAGTTTCATAAAAAGCGGTATGGTAGTTTTTGCGTAGTCCTGCTGACAAACAAACAAGGTGTACTGAGGTGTATCAAGATCTTGCATTGTGGTTATGTTATGTACACTAGATGTTCTGATCCTCTGGGGGAGGTAGTAGCTAGATAGTCATTCAGGAGCCGGGTGGCTTGTGGAAAGAAGCTCTTCCTGAGTCTCTCCGTGCTCGCCATGTGAGTGCGGTATCTTCTGCAGTATCTCAGAGAGAACAGTCTGTTGCCTGGGTGGCTAGTGTCTCTCAGGATCCTGTTGGCCTTGGTCTCGCATCTTCTGGAGTAGATGTCCTCGAGGTGGGGAAGTACCCCCCCCCAAGGCACGCCGTTTATACAACAAACAACAACAACAAACATCTTTATTTGTCACGTGGTGAGACACGTACATCACATGGTGTAAGCGACGAAACACACACACACAAAATGGCTGGAGCATCCACCGATTAAATTTCTCTCTGCTCTTAACCCATCCCTATGTCCTTTTCCGCCAAGGGCAGCCGGGAGCAGACAGTTGGCAGCATGCATGGGACGACTGGGAGCCAACCAAGTGCCCCTGTCTGTCTTTGCCCGGGATGGACAGCGTTAGCGATCTATTCATCTGCGTGTTTTTCGTATTGGGTTATTTATGGGGGAAACCCTTGTGAACACGGGGAAAACATGCAAACTCCACACAGAAAGGCCCGGAGACCTTCTTGCTGTGAGGCAACAGTTCTAGGTACTGCGCCACGGTGCCACACTTGAGCAATTTTGGGGTTCAGTGTCTTGCTCAAGGACACTTCGGCACACTCCGGGAGCTGGGATCAAATAGGGGACCTTGCAATCCCCATCCGGCCGCTCCCGAGCTACGTGCCGCCCCGGGCAACACTATGTCATTTAAAGCCGTCTGACTTTATATGGAAGGGAGGATGCCCTTCTTCTGAATGAGTTTCGTGGCCATCTAGGCTGGTTTTGAGAGGCACCCACTATCCTTTTACATTGAAGCCAACTATAGGGCCTTGATCTCAACTATTAGACATCATCCCTGCAGTACCACTGGTTTACACTAGTGGGTGCTGTCGGCACAACTTGGAAACCCTCGATGCGAAAGCACATGGTCTGGGTAAAGCAGTTGAGATGACCTTTATTATTATCAACCTGTATTAACCAAAACTTAGTTTCAGTCAAATTCTTCTCTATAGCCTGCTATATGAATGCCTTTTTCACCACTCATAGTCTTTGGCCATGGGCCAATTGTAATGGAAAATGCCACCATGGCAAATGCCTCAGTAGTTTGGTATTTCGCATTATAACCCTTGTTATAAGGCTATTAACAACCACCTACAATGGTCCATTATAAAAACTTAGAGATATAGTGCTCATGTCACAGCGAAGTACACATATGCCCATAGAGATGCATTGTGTAGGCTGTGACATGAGTAATGAGGCTAGCCAGCTTAATATCTCAATAGTGCACACTGCACAGTCTGTCAAAATGTTTATATGGACTGACGATCGTAAATAATAAGGGCTTATAATGCTAAATACCAAAATACTCCTTTAATAGTCTGAAAAAAATTCCATTATAGCAAACAAAATGTTTAGTCTAGTATCAGCTCTCAAGCCTAGGTGCTCAGTAGGCCAGAAAGACTCGAACGGAATAAACACTTGTGTCATTCCCTCCCTTGGCGACGCCGCTCTACTAGACCTTGTTCTCCTTCTCTGGCTGCTTCTCTCTCCAAGCCTCGGAGTAGCCTACTACAAGAGCATTCCATCAAAGTAAAGGCATTATAGTGTAGCCTATGAAAGAAACACTTTGGTTTTGTAGAAATATGGCGATGAGCCGATGCTTGCTGCTTCCAGGAGCTGGGAAAAGTTCGCATGATGAGCTTTTAACTAAAGTAGGCTAAATTTCAATTTAGGCTACATGTGTTGCAATTTAGTGGTATCTTTGTAGTTCTACAGTAGGCTACAAGGTGTGTGCTTCATTTGAACATCTTAATTTGAACATCTTAACTAGGTTTTCCGCCACTGAACAACATTGTATTGTAGCCTACATTCAATGCTGCTATTTTCCTGCTTGATTTTTTCACTTTCTCTCTGCTGCTCTGTGCCTTAGGTCTATAGATGAACTTTGTACAAGACGTAGGCTATGGTATTCCTCTGGTGGTCAACGATGGTTTCTGTTGATATTTTGAAGTTGAGAAATTAGGATTTTGGCCTAATTTGCTCGTGTGGACCTCCATCCACCTTGCCTCCTAAAACCAGTTCTGTGTTTGTCCTCTAGATGTCAGCCTGCTCTCAGTTACGTTTGGACCATTAGACCTCTGATAAAGCTGATGAAATAATGATCATATTTCTGCCACAAATCAGAACACCACACTAATTTAAGTCCCTGCTTTCTGTTATGGGGGAACACGATAAACATGTCGAGAGAAGACTGTATTATTTGTTAAATATAAACAAATAAATAAATACAGCACCAATAAATCCAAATCCGCCGGTTCAAATAAACTATATTCTTTTGTAAACATAATCTTAACATCATCTGTCTACAAGACAAGATACATTTTCGCTGAATTATTTGAAGGGAAAGAGTTTATAGACTCTTAGACACAATATTCTACCAGTTGATAAGATGCACAAAGTAAATTCAGTAGTAGTGGGACAACAGACATTTATTTTCACCATTAGTCAGTTAATGTTTCAACAGCTTGACAAATCTTTTCACTAAATAGCCCAACACATTTTCATCTATTCACTTTCCCAGGATAGCCAAAAGAGGGAGACATTACATGAAGAATGCAGCCTGGTGTTTCACTCTCCAGAGGATGTCCTTGCCTGTTCTTACCATATCTCCCACTAACTCTCTAAGGCTCTACTGTCGACATTTTCTTGAGAGAGGGCCAACAAGTGTTCATCTTGACTAGTTCTCTGGTATTGTTATTTAACTTTGCTCACTGGAGCCCCTGTTATCTTAACCGAGGTCTAGGATTAACTTCTGTTGGATTGTCAAACCATTTAAGCTTTGTTTTCAATGTTTATCCATCTACATTTCAATCTAATGTCTGAACATAACGAGATATCCCAGAGTTGTGTTTTTGACGTGGTCAGGAGATGGCAATGGTGTCAGGTACCCGGGTGCCAGTGCTGGTGGACAGGCTGTGGTGGCATGGGGAGGGAGGGAGGGAGGGAGGGGGTTGGTGGACAGACACGGGGCCGGCCTGGTGGAGACCCTGGCTAGGCTGTCTGAGTCAGCCCTAAGCAGCTCTCTCCCCACGCCGGCTCTGCTCAACCAGCTTTCACCTAAATCTGTCACACAGATTTGACACCGCGTCACCCTGAGCGCACTTCGAGATGACATGTATATAATGTGGAATATTGTGCTCCATTTACAGTCTGGACTTCCCTTAGAGCGTTTTCCCGTTGTTGTTTTTGTTGTTGTGTTGTGTTTTTTCTATTTCCCCCGTGTGTGAGAACTATTTTTCCCATTTTAGGTTTAGTTTGTGGATTTAGATACTATGTGGATTAAAAAACATAAAATAGAAATTAAGATTATTGATGCTAATTCGGATTTAGCTGAGTCTATTATTCTGATCTGAATATCCTTTTATGCCATTGTATCTCTTTCTGTTTTCAGAAAAGCCTCTATAGTCATTCAGGCTTCATACATCAATCAATTTATTAATTTACACAGATGCGGTAAATCCCTTTTATTATTTTAATAATTTAATATAGTCTTAATTATAATCACTGCACAGAACCTGTGCATTTCTCACTTCATGATTTGTTTTATTTTGGTTAGATTAATTCCTGGAAATTCGTCACAATGCCCAGTGTTGCCAAGAGGATGATTTTCCAATCTGTATGTTTTCCTAGGAGTACAGTACAATACTGTATATTGTTATTGTGCCACATGTTGGACAGGAAGTATTGTTTTCTCATGTAAGGCTACAACACAATTAGCCTGCATTAAGCTCATAGTTACTTCTGCATGAAGAAACAACTGATATCAAAATAGTTTTGTCTGCTTGACAGTTATTTACACAAGATAACGGTTCAATGCAGCATACGTTTATATGACAGAACATACTGTAGTGGATCCTGTTACTCAACACAGACACAGCAACTGGTACATTTTAGATTAAAATCGCCAGAGTTGCAAACGTTATTTTGTATTTTTTATCTGTTGGTGTAGCAAAGATTTTCCAAGTATGCTTTATTATAATAAAAATGAATCGTACAAATATGTAGGCTGTTACTCTTCAAGCTGGCCTGCTGAGAAATGAACAGTAGATCGCTCTCACGCGCTGTTTGAAATCTGCTCAGTTTGAGTGGCATGCGTGCTCCTCTGAGAGGTTATGGATGTGGCATTAATATACATTGGTTTTGCTATTGTCTGAGAACATCAATCTCCGCTCAGAAACATCTAATTATCCGGCCATTGTTTTGCATTGACAGCTAAATTATTTCTAAAGACATTTGCGGTAACGATTGGCTAATATTTTTCCAATATGTAAAAGGTTTGCGTCTATTGAGGCTTATAACCACCGCCTCTTGTCTTTGGGCCGCTGTATGTTTCCAAACCTCCTTTAACTGCTTCCTGCTCACGGAAAGGTCTAGAACCAGAACATAGACAGAGGAAAGTGGACCAGAGTGCCCATCAACACTGGGTTCACAAACCACAGCTCCCTCCCATAGCCTACTGCTCTCCCTCTCTCCCTCCTTTCTTCTGCAGTATACTGGATCAAGTGGTACTGTAGCTATACCGGCCCTCATGGCCAGAAAGCAGGATTTTCTCTCCCTTGCTGGTGTGGCTTTGGCTCTTTCTAGCGTGCGAACTGACAGGAAACTGGGTTGTTGTCAGGGTTTACTGGGCACAGCTCTCATTAGCAGTAGTACAGTCATGTGTCGTAGTGCAATGCGGTGCTAAGTGTGTGCTTGGATGGCTATTGTGATCTGTTTTGATTTGGGTTGCATAAATATCTTGTGTTCTGTCTCCCACAGGCCCTGAAGGATCCTTATAATTCACTTATCCCGTTCTAAATGAGGACTCATGGACATCTGCCCCAATGGGAATCGCTGGCAATTTGAAAAGAAAACATAGGTTAAAAGTCTGCAAAAGCAGTTAGCAGGAGCTGTGCATGATCCCTCTCTTCCACAGGTAATGAGTTTGATTAATTCTTGACCTTTGGAAACTTTTCACTCCTCTTAAGCATTCTTTTTTTTCTTGTTCTCCTCCCCTTGAGATAATAATAAGCTGTGCTCTGTATTGCCCACTACAGGGCATAACATTGCTGACTTATGGAACGCAGACACAGATTCGATTGTAAAAGTGTAGAGTGGATCACAGGGTTTACGGGTGTGCATGTGCAGCAGTAGCAGTGAATAATTTTCACCAGGATGTTTTCCCCGCATGGCTGTGTAGAGACTGTTCATGAATTTAGCAAATCCTACATTTGTGGGAATTACGAGCGATGACGAACAACCTTCCGAAGAAGTGTTCTTACCACTGTGAAAGAGGGCAACCCAACCCGTGTTTGCTGCGCTTCAAACGAAAAAAAAATGCCAGAGATGTTTATTTTCTTGGACAGGTGTTTCCAGGACTCCCCTCTTAGATAAATCACAACAGGTAAAACTACTGGCGTAGCTGGCAGTGACAGGTCTCCTCTGCTAATGCAGAAAAATGGCCAAAGGTAGGTGTGGGTCTAAAGTAGACTAGTGATTTAGAGCTGAAGAGAGATGCAGCCTCCCCTCCCTTCCAGCGGAGGCCCTCCTGGGCTTGATTTAATTCTCTCCTCGCACTATTATAAAGGCCTTCCGCTCTCTTCACTGTGTGCACCTTGCTGTCATAACTGGCACAAAATCATTTATCAATGCCTCTGGTCGTCGACGCGGCCCGGGTCTCTCTGCAGTGTATATTTTTCCATTATTGATTGTGTGTGTAATGCATGGCAGGGAGATACCGGTGGAGATACCGGCGGAGATACCAGGGGTAACGGGGGAGATCCTCCCGGTGTTGGAATAACCACACCAGGCCACAGGAGGAGATCACTTTTTTTATTTCATCCATCCATCAGTGTTAAAACTACCATACTGTAAGCTTTTTCAAGTGGCGTCTCAACCCACAGTGAGGTGTGCGTGTGTGTGTGTGTATGTGTGTGTGTGTGTGTACCTGTACACAGTAAGGTCTTCTATGGAATGGCTAGTGGACCTGGTGTGGTGTGTGTGTGTGTGTGTGTGTGTCATGGCCATGTTACAAGCCGTTAGCTGGAGCAACAAACTGACAGGCAGTGAATGTCAGTGTTCCCCTTTGTTGTTTAATTTATTTTCTTTTCAAAGTGAGGGGAGGTGTCCTTGCTGTGCCAGTTAGTCATTGATGTGGCTATAGTTAGTCGCTCCCCTGCGGAGAGCGTCTGCAGGAGAAGCTACTTCCTCTCTCCTCCTCACTCAAGGCTTCCATTGCTCAAGAGCCTCACCTCACACCCCGTTTAGCTAGTCTAGCCGCCCTCTTTTTGTGTGTGAAGCAGGAGGGGTGTGTTAGATAGGGTTGTGTGTGTGTGTGGTGGGAGGGGTGTGTTAGATAGGGTTGTGTGTGTGTGTGGTGGGAGGGGTGTGTTAGATAGGGTTGTGTGTGTGTGGTGGGAGGGGTGTGTTAGATTGGGTTGTGTGTGTGTGGCGGGAGGGGTGTGTTAGATAGGGTTGTGTGTGTGTGTGGTGGGAGGGGTGTGTTAGATAGGGTTGTGTGTGTGTGGCGGGAGGGGTGTGTTAGATAGGGTTGTGTGTGTGTGTGGTGGGAGGGGTGTGTTAGATTGGGTTGTGTGTGTGTGGCGGGAGGGGTGTGTTAGATAGGGTTGTGTGTGTGTGTGGCGGGAGGGGTGTGTTAGATAGGGTTGTGTGTGTGTGGCGGGAGGGGTGTGTTAGATAGGGTTGTGTGTGTGTGTGGCGGGAGGGGTGTGTTAGATAGGGTTGTGTGTGTGTGTGGCGGGAGGGGTGTGTTAGATAGGGTTGGGTGTGTGTGGCGGGAGGGGTGTGTTAGATAGGGTTGTGTGTGTGTGGCGGGAGGGGTGTGTTAGATCGGGTTGTGTGTGTGTGTGGTGGGAGGGGTGTGTTAGATTGGGTTGTGTGTGTGTGGTGGGAGGGGTGTGTTAGATCGGGTTGTGTGTGTGTGGTGTGAGGGGTGGGTTAGATAGGGTTGTGTGTGTGGCGGGAGGGGTGTGTTAGATCGGGTTGTGTGTGTGGCGGGAGGGGTGTGTTAGATAGGGTTGTGTGTGTGTGGTGGGAGGGGTGTGTTAGATTGGGTTGTGTGTGTGTGGTGGGAGGGGTGTGTTAGATCGGGTTGTGTGTTTGTGGTGGGAGGGGTGTGTTAGATAGGGTTGTGTGTGTGGCGGGAGGGGTGTGTTAGATCGGGTTGTGTGTGTGTGGCGGGAGGGGTGTGTTAGATAGGGTTGTGTGTGTGTGGCGGGAGGGGTGTGTTAGATAGGGTTGTGTGTGTGTGGCGGGAGGGGTGTGTTAGATAGGGTTGTGTGTGTGTGTGTGGCCGGAGGGGTGTGTTAGATAGGGTTGTGTGTGTGTGTGGTGGGAGGGGTGTGTTAGATAGGGTTGTGTGTGTGTGTGGCGGGAGGGGTGTGTTAGATAGGGTTGTGTGTGTGTGTGGTGGGAGGGGTGTGTTAGATAGGGTTGTGTGTGTGTGTGGCGGGAGGGGTGTGTTAGATCGGGTTTTGTGTGTGTGGCGGGAGGGGTGTGTTAGATAGGGTTGTGTGTGTGTGTGGCGGGAGGGGTGTGTTAGATAGGGTTGTGTGTGTGTGGCGGGAGGGGTGTGTTAGATAGGGTTGTGTGTGTGTGTGGCGGGAGGGGTGTGTTAGATAGGGTTGTGTGTGTGTGTGGCGGGAGGGGTGTGTTAGATAGGGTTGTGTGTGTGTGGCGGGAGGGGTGTGTTAGATAGGGTTGTGTGTGTGGTGGGAGGGGTGTGTTAGATAGGGTTGTGTGTGTGTGGTGGGAGGGGTGTGTTAGATAGGGTTGTGTGTGTGTGGCGGGAGGGGTGTGTTAGATAGGGTTGTGTGTGTGTGTGGCGGGAGGGGTGTGTTAGATCGGGTTGTGTGTGTGTGGTGGGAGGGGTGTGTTAGATAGGGTTGTGTGTGGTGGGAGGGGTGTGTTAGATAGGTTTGTGTGTGTGTGGCGGGAGGGGTGTGTTAGATAGGGTTGTGTGTGTGTGTGGCGGGAGGGGTGTGTTAGATCGGGTTTTGTGTGTGTGGCGGGAGGGGTTTGTTAGATGGGGTTGGGTGTGTGGCGGGAGGGGTGTGTTAGATAGGGTTGTGTGTGTGTGTGGCGGGAGGGGTGTGTTAGATAGGGTTGTGTGTGTGTGGCGGGAGGGGTGTGTTAGATCGGGTTGTGTGTGTGTGGCAGGAGGGGTGTGTTAGATCGGGTTGTGTGTGTGTGTGGTGGGAGGGGTGTGTTAGATTGGGTTGTGTGTGTGTGGCGGGAGGGGTGTGTTAGATCGGGTTGTGTGTGTGTGGTGGGAGGGGTGTGTTAGATAGGGTTGTGTGTGTGGCGGGAGGGGTGTGTTAGATCGGGTTGTGTGTGTGTGTGGCGGGAGGGGTGTGTTAGATAGGGTTGTGTGTGTGAAGCAGGAGGGGTGTGTTAGATCGGGTTGTGTGTGTGTGTGGTGGGAGGGGTGTGTTAGATAGGGTTGGGTGTGTGTGGTGGGAGGGGTGTGTTAGATTGGGTTGTGTGTGTGTGGTGGGAGGGGTGTGTTAGATCGGGTTGTGTGTGTGTGGTGGGAGGGGTGTGTTAGATAGGGTTGTGTGTGTGGTGGGAGGGGTGTGTTAGATCGGGTTGGGTGTGTGTGTGGCGGGAGGGGTGTGTTAGATAGGGTTGTGTGTGTGTGTGGCGGGAGGGGTGTGTTAGATCGGGTTGTGTGTGTGTGTGGCGGGAGGGGTGTGTTAGATCGGGTTGTGTGTGTGTGGTGTGAGGGGTGTGTTAGATAGGGTTGTGTGTGTGTGGTGGGAGGGGTGTGTTAGATCGGGTTGTGTGTGTGTGGCGGGAGGGGTGTGTTAGATAGGGTTGTGTGTGTGGCGGGAGGGGTGTGTTAGATAGGGTTGTGTGTGTGGTGGGAGGGGTGTGTTAGATAGGGTTGGGTGTGTGTGGCGGGAGGGGTGTGTTAGATAGGGTTGTGTGTGTGTGTGGCGGGAGGGGTGTGTTAGATGGGGTTGGGTGTGTGTGGCGGGAGGGGTGTGTTAGATAGGGTTGTGTGTGTGTGGTGGGAGGGGTGTGTTAGATAGGGTTGGGTGTGTGTGGCGGGAGGGGTGTGTTAGATAGGGTTGTGTGTGTGTGGCGGGAGGGGTGTGTTAGATAGGGTTGTGTGTGTGTGTGGCGGGAGGGGTGTGTTAGATCGGGTTGTGTGTGTGGCGGGAGGGGTGTGTTAGATAGGGTTGTGTGTGTGTGGCGGGAGGGGTGTGTTAGATAGGGTTGTGTGTGTGTGGTGGGAGGGGTGTGTTAGATAGGGTTGTGTGTGTGGCGGGAGGGGTGTGTTAGATAGGGTTGTGTGTGTGTGGCAGGAGGGGTGTGTTAGATAGGGTTGTGTGTGTGTGGCGGGAGGGGTGTGTTAGATCGGGTTGTGTGTGTGTGGCGGGAGGGGTGTGTTAGATCGGGTTGTGTGTGTGTGGCGGGAGGGGTGTGTTAGATAGGGTTGTGTGTGTGTGGCAGGAGGGGTGTGTTAGATCTGGTTGTGTGTGTGTGGCGGGAGGGGTGTGTTAGATAGGGGGGCAAATACAAACACTACTCTGGTAGCGCCAGAAAAGATCGGTAGGCTTCCTCCAGGCTCTGAGACAGGCAGGGACGTGACGTAACACTCGTTCTGCTCGGGCGGCTGCCGGGACCGGGACTGAGTTTCTCCCGGTCTCTCGCGGGTCTGTGGTCCTTCTGGCTCCGTTGGCTGTTGCACACATGCTAACCTCCGACGGTCCACCTGTGAGCACAAAATACCTCGGAGGTAGAATTGTGAGGAAGCCGATTCTCAGTTAGTTTCCAGGCTGGGTGGATGAAGGGATAAATCCACCGATGCTCTTCTCTCTACGGTGTGTCGGTGTGTCGAGGGCTGCAGATGAGACAGCGTCTTCCCCCTGGCTTTCCAACAAGTTGTTTTAAAACCCATGTAGATGACTGAAGGATTGCAGGGTTTACATAGTGGGTTATGCCTAATGCGACATAGCTTTACCTCCTTATAATAAAACACGGAATGATTCATACTGGAGCCTTGAAGAAAAATACATCCAAGGACGTATTTAACTCCTATTTCCATTATTTTAATAATGAAACGCCCTACTGCAAAAGTAAAATAAAAATCTTATTGTAATTAAATTAATAGTACAGACATAATAATTTACTTTAATAATTCCATACAGTAACCCATTGTAAGGATAGCATGCCTATGTAAGTTGGCTTTAAAGATACTAAATTGTTTTATCAAGGGGTAATTAATGGTACCATTTGCGATTGACAAAGCTTCCCCTGTATGAGCTTCAGGTAAATGGAGTGTATTCCCCCAGGAATCTATTAGAGGCACAGAGCCCTTTATCACGCCTGTCTGAAATATTGGCACATACAGTAATCTGTCCCCGTTTGCTATTGATTACTTGTTTGGTTTTCAACTTACGCTGTAAACAGGTTAAATAATGACAGATTTGAGTGGGGGTCCCTGTTGAGATATACAACTGCGGCCAGGCCTCCAAACCCCACACACCGTCCATGACATTTCATGCACAAGAGATGAGGCTAATGAAGGTGGTGGAGAGTAAGAGGATGAGATATTGCAATATAAAAACACGACGATATGCATCATCAAGATAAAAAAAAAAATCTTTTTTTTGTTATATAATGCAACTTTGGGTATCCAGAAAAGTGCTGTACAAACATTACAAAAGGAAACTATAGGGCAAATAACAGCATTGTTTAGCATTTAGTGTTTTTCGAATAAAAGACAATTTTTCCAGTCATCATTCAAGTTTTGTAAAAAAAAATTTTTTTTATAATGTTGTATAGTATCTATCCAGTGAACGTCACACCCCTAGTGGAGAGTGTTCATGGTCTCCTTAGTTTTCCGGGGGAAAGCAGGCTGGTTCTGGGGGAAAGTGGGCTGAAAGCGGGCTGGTTCTGGGGGGAAAGTGGGCTGAAAGCGGGCTGGTTCTGGGGGGAAAGTGGGCTGAAAGCAGGCTGGTTCTGGGAGGAAAGTGGGCTGAAAGCGGGCTGGTTCTGGGTGGAAAGCGGGCTGGTTCTGGGGGGAAAGTGGGCTTAAAGCAGGCTGGTTCTGGGGGGAAAGTGGGCTGAAAGCGGGCTGGTTCTGGTTGGAAAGCGGGCTGGTTCTGGGGGGAAAGTGGGCTGAAAGCAGGCTGGTTCTGGGGGGAAAGTGGGCTGAAAGCGGGCTGGTTCTGGGTGGAAAGCGGGCTGGTTCTGGGGGGAAAGTGGGCTTAAAGCAGGCTGGTTCTGGAGGAAAGCCGGCTGGCTGGTGTTGCGGTCTCAGGCACCGGGGGAGCAGAGTGAACACAGCGAGGCCATGTGCTGAGGGGAACATTGATGAGAGCTGACAGGGAAGGTGTGGAGGTGTACTAATTGTAATTTATAAGGCAGATAAGTGGAGGTGTGGCTTACATAGCTGTTAGCCTCGGCTATGGAGACCGGCTCCGACAGACAGAGAAAAAACAACTACCCTTTCACTGTTACAGAGCTGCAGTTATGACAGCAGGATAACTGCTGAAGGATGTGTATGTGGATTATGGAATAACATTTTAAAAATACAATCTATAGGACAGATAATTCCAGAATATTGCAAAACGTTTTCCCAGATCTTGATGGTTGATTTGTGGCCCGGCGGTTGGGTTTTATCAGCTCTGTACCGCTGTCTGGAACGCGTGGCTAAGCCTCGCTTCCAAGGCCTTTCCACAGTAGAGCGCTCTCTCTGCATGCTTTGTACTGGATGAAGAAGTCATAATCCTCAAACACACCTACATTCCTCCAGAAAGGCTCTTGATCCTGAATCCACTCATTTCCTTCAAACCGACTCCCAGCTCGGTCCAAAAGAGAAGTAAACGGCTGTTTGGGAAGGGCTGCTTTGCTTTAGTGAAATCTGATACAAGTGGCCCCCGCCTCACATGCCTCACCCACCTCACAAACACACGCACGCACGCACGCACTCATGTCCCCAGCTGTGGCCTGCTGTCGGCGCGAGCCTGGCCCAGGCTGTTGAGAAGGACGCTCTGAGCTCTTATTGAAAGGTAAACTTCTTCGAGGCCGGGGGATCATGCCAGTCACGGGCTGTGTTTCCTCGCCGAGCCCAAAGCCTCCTCTCGCCGCCCTGTCAGAGGCTGTTATCACCTTCAACGCCGTATCAGAAGCACTGTTTGTTCTGCGCTTTGGCTGCACCCACACTGAGGATCCAGAGAAGTGCAGGTCTATTTGAGAGTGTATATTTCATTGCCGGAGAGAGACTGTGTTTGTCTTGCTGTGTTTGTCAGCTGTTATTTGAGCTGAGGGCTTCTATTTAAACTAAACACCATATCGGTGGAATATTTCAGAAGCCCGGCTACTTTGAATCTCAGATTGAGCCCAGGGCATGTTAGAAGTAATTTGGTCATAACTATTGTGACTGCCTCTCATATTGTTATTTGCCTCCATTCATTCATATACAGTGCACTAGCCAATAACAATATTACTTTTGATACATTTATTTGTGTTAGAAGCTCTTATGATTGTACTGTGTACTGCCACGATGAGGACAGGCTGTATCTGACCCCTGCTGAGAGGGTAGCCAGTGAAGGAGCCGCTCTGGAACTGATGCTACGGTGGTCCTCAAAGTTTGCCCTAAGAACAGAGTCATTTCAACCCATTTTAACTAGACGTCGTCCGATATATTGGATTGACCGATATATCGGGCTGATATTTAGCATTTTGTACCGTATTGGGATATATCTGGATTGGCGGCTTATCAAAAAAAAAAAAAAAAATGTTTAAATGGTCAGTAAGAAGTTTCAAGTGCATGAAATGTAAAATAGGGTAAACAATAAACATGCCTGCCTAGAATGAAAGACACGCGCGCAGACGGTGGAATGAGATGCCTGTTAGGCTACAGAGTTAACCTCATTAATTAATTATGGATATCGGAATCTTTGAGAGAGAATTGGTTGATATCGGCCTATCAGCCTTTCTGTTCTCTGAAGATATTGGAATCGGTATCGGCCTTGAAAAATCCATATCAGACGACCTAATTTTAAACTGATTTAACAACAGGATAGAACTTGGCGGCCTCTTCTATTAACAGGGGACATTTATTAAATACATGTAAGCCGTCCTGGACACTGTCCCTCACACCCTGTAGGAAAACAATAGAGTAACAGCTGGACGAGTCCAGTCATTAAGAAGTTTGCTGGACAAACTGCAGGATCTCACAGTGTGGGCGGCTGGGGAAATAAAAAGGTACTTAGACTGGTATTGACCCTGCAGCTGGACCTGCTGTTTGCTCTGCAGCCAGGCGGCACACACACACACATGCGCACGCACGCACACACACACATGCACGCGTGCACACGCGCACACACACATGCGCACGCACACACACACATGCGCACGCACACCCACCCACACACACACACACACACACACACACACACACCAAATGCACCTGCATGCGTACAGTACATAGACACCTGCGTGTGTGTACACACACACACTTCACAGCACCGCGCCCAGGTGGGGGAGATGCATATACACCTAAGTGATGCACCAGAGCCCAGGGTTTGCGTCACAGCTGTTAAACCCTGTTAGAATTTGGTCCCATCATCAGTGATAAGCAATTTTTCTTTAGCGATACACGACCAACTTCATACTCTTGTCTGCTGCTGTAATGTATAACACTATTTTCAAGCAACCAAATTAAAACCAGGTACTTCAAATTGGTTATACCTCAATCAAGACTGCTCAAGTTTTATTGTTTCAATATTCTTCTTCTCATCTTATTTCCCGGTTTGGCCTAGATGAGGGGAAGAACAAAAGAAATCCCTGTGACAACACTCCAGGAAGGCTTCTGATGGAGTCACATGTAAACAAACCATTAATAGAACTCCTGCTGATTAACATGCGATTGTAATTCATCATATCTTGTACAGCTGCTGACGTCTTGCAGCAGCGTTCATTCAGTGTTGATACATGTCTTTGGCACTTTTTCTTCCCTCAAAACTCAAAACAAACAGATTGCAAGCTGTCGCTGTCGTTTGCTCGACGAGCGGGGAAAACAAATACAACTAACAGAAAAGAGGGGAAATGATGTAGAGAAGAATGCGATCAGCACACATGCTGAGGCGTTATCTGCCGTGGCGTGCAGTAGCAAGTGTTTTTTAAGACGACAAACTGTGCTGATGCGAATGCAATTTTCTATTTTGAGATTACCCAAGAGTGAGTTGTGGGCGGAGAATGTGAGGTGGGGGGCTGCTTGTTTGGCGTTGTGGGGAGAAGAGGGGAATTGGGGGGGGGGGGGGGGGGGTAGAGAGGGAGCGGTACTCAGGGTCTGCTGTGTGCAGTCAGTGGTAGGTAATGGGACTGAGCCCGGGGGGAGGCGCAGAGAGAGAACTGGAAGAAAACTGACAAGTGCAACTCACAGGAGAGAGACGTAGAGGGGGAGAGAGAGGGGGAGACAGAATGAGAGAGAGAGAGAGAGAGGAAGACAGAATGAGAGAGAGGGAAGAGAAAGAGAACGAGAGAGGGGGAAGAGAGGGAGACAGAATGAGAGAGAGAGAAAGAGAGAGAGGAATACGGAATGAGAGAGAGGGAAGAGAATGAGAGGGGGAAGAGAGGAAGACAGAATGAGAGAGAAAGGGAAGAGAGAGAGGAAGACAATGAGAATGAAAGGGAAGAGTGAGAAAGACAGAATGAGAGAGAGAAGAGAGCAAGACGGAATGAGAGAAAGAAAGAATGTTAGAGAGTGAAGAGAGGAAGATGGAATGAGCAAGACAGAGAGAGGAAGACAGAATGAGAGAGGGAGGAGCAGGCCTGGTGCCAGGATGAAGTGACTGAGGGGGCAGTTAAAAATGGCGAGGGGGAAAATCTTATTGTAAAACAGTAGTATCATCCTGGCTATTTCTGCATTTTTTCATCCTGCAGATTGACACCTTCAGCATGTACCAGCTGTCTTCAACCTTTAACTTCTTCAACTTTCAACTTCTTCAACCTTCAATGTGTAGCTTACCAACTATCCCGTTTCTTAAACTTTTTCACGGCATGGACACTTTTTGGAGATGGCGCTAAATAAGTAATTGTTTTTCTTCAGTGTATATTCTAACAAAAATAGTCCACTTCCCCCCTCCTTTCTTGATTCCAAAGCATCCAACGTCCCCCTCAGCGGTAGCAGGTGTGGTGCGATATTCACGATCGCACTCGCATATAACCGATTCCTTGCCAGTTGCCCAAGTGTGAAGACCTCAATTCTTGTGAAAGTATGTAAGTCTGAAAGTAAGTAAGCCTGTTTCGGTGAACGCTTTGTTGACATTAACACTATACCCAGTACTAAACTTCTGACACGGAATGCAAAGGCAGCATCAGCAACTGCTGAATATTCCAGCCACTCCCTTCAATTAAACCAGCTTCTGCTAAACAAGTGTTTTAGGGTATTTTTAAATATCTGAGTAGGGTAGAATTGTACCTGCACCTGGGCTGGCTCCTCTGTCCCAAGATGGAGGGGGCTGTAGGTCCATTCTGACCTTACTTGCCGCCGGGGGAACATCTTCTACGGCTGGTGGAGCTAGCAGATTAAGTTTGGCTGCTGTTGGGGCTACTGGCCTCGGCCGGCGTCTCTACGTTGTTTGCTTTTTTCTTACAAAGCCACATTCTGACATCCATTGTTATTCCTCAACTGCTTTGAGGCTAAGTGAACAGGCTACGTAACGCGATGGGGAAAGTTGAACTAACTAGTAAGCAAACTATCTTGAGTGTTAACGGTTGTAACCCCCAAAAAAATCACCGCATACAGCATGGCGTGAGGTTCAAATCTAATAAATAAATCTCTTGACTACAAACATCGCTCTCCGTGGTTCCGTAATAACACAAGCATCGCTGTCCATGGTTCTGAAATAACAGGCAAACATCGCTGTCCATGGTTCTGAAATAATAGACAACCATCGCTGTCTATGGCTCTGAAATAACAGACAATCATCGCTGTCCATAGTTCTGAAATAACAGACAAACATCGCTGTCCATGGTTCTGAAATAACAGACAAACATCGCTGTCCATGGTTCTGAAATAACAGACAAATGCCACTGCCCATGGTTCTGAAATAACAGACAAACATCGCTGTCCATGGTTCTGAAATAACAGACAATCATCGCTGTCCATGGTTCTGAAATAATAGACAAATGCCACTGCCCATGATTCTGAAATAATAGTGCGGTTTCAGAACCATATTTGAATGTTGTTGGTGCAGTGGTAAAAGAGACCGGATCCGATAACAAGCAAAATTCAAATATTTTATGGGGAAAAACGTCAAAGAAGGTGTTTCATTACTGTCGTCTCTATGACACTTGTATCTTGGGCAATATTTTTGTTATGGTTATTTTTCTATAGCGTAAATGAACCTTAAACTGGGGGTTGAAGTCACTGGGCCGAAGTCATTGGACCCGGGGAGAAGGACTACAAAGAACTCATGAGGGCTACACTAGTAGTCCACCAGTGAAGTTGTAAAATAGAAAGGCCGCCCTCCCCTGACAGCCAGATCCAGCCCCCTGTGCTGCGCTGCTCATGATGTTGTTCAGGGGAGAAGTGGGCTGGGAGGGCGTCCCAGAGGTGTGTTGTTTCATGTCAGAGATTAGATTGAACCAAGAGGTCCTGGTTCACAGCCGTGCCAGTTTCTGAAGCAGCTCCCTGTACTGGTTAGTGGCTGGTTGGGGATGCGTTTACCTTTGGTGGATATTATTACAATTTTATAAAAATAAAAAAAAACACTTAAAAAAAAAAAAAGGGGGTTTCACTTTCTGCAATAAAGTGGTACCACATGCATGCATCACCGTATATAGTAGTATAGTCACTAGAATGTTTAGAGTCTGTCACACAGGATAGTGTTTCACCTACAAAAACCTACTGCAAACTTAATTGGAAAGAAGATGTTCAGAAGATGCCATATCACTGGCAGCAGATGAAATGCTCAGCAATCTTGTCCACCAGAGGTGGTTGAGAAAGGGGGATGACAGCTTTAGGATGATTGTGCCAGAAACAGGGAGGGTGTGAAAACCCGTCCGCCAGCGTCCCCGCGCAGACAGATCTGTTATCTGGAGACGCTAACGTCCATCAGTCTGGACGCATTCAAACTCTGCCGGGAAGGAACACTTGTCCATTCATGGTGTCAGTCCCAGCCACAGCAATGTGACACCGACACGCTGATTTGAGAAGCTACTTGCGTTCCCTTTGTCAGCTGCAATGTGTGAGCGAGTGTTTTCATGACGATTAGGAGTGTGAGAAAAAAGGCTCCTGGACCTTGCCACCTTTGGGGAAAGAGAAATGGAAGATGACGTCAAATGAATCCCTTATCTCTGTCCGCTAGCTCCTCGCAGACGTGATCTCTTTACCAGTAAAACAACCCGTGTAGTAACTACTTTGTGTAGCCACATCAGCAACAATATTGACTTTGTTAAATACTGTTGTACGCTCTAGTTCTTTAATTACTCCCTTCATGATCGGATTGGAATTGACCCCCCACCCCCACCCCACCCTGAGTCAGACAGACACGCTGAAGGCGTCTGTCTGTGGGATAAAGAGCACTGGCAGCCATACGTCATCCCAGCCTGATGCAGGCCCCTGTATTTAAAAGAGTGCGGCAGTCAAAAGCCCATAAAAGTGAGTGACTCCTCGGGAGAGGCAGCCGGCGCGCGCGGGGAGGAGATTCAATGTGAAAAAGGGGAGATAATGTGCTCACTCACTAATGGGCACCCGACTAGACGCCGGCTCATTTTTCACATCGTGTCATCTGTAAGGTTTGAATAAAAGTAATGGCCGCCGCCGTGGTGCCTGAATCTCTCTCCTCCTGGCCTCTTATGGCTTTTGCCTCTTCACTTTAAAAAAAAGATATCTTTTATTTGTGTTGACTCGTACAGGCGGCGGAGATGACAGCGTCGGACGTCTGTGGATCAGTCAGAGTGATGATCTGCTCGTCTCTCTCTCCCCACCGCTGTTGGCAGGTGCCTTCTCGCTGGCGTGGCTCGCCGGTCGCTGCGTCATATCAAATGCTGTAATCTGACAGAAGAAAAGGACCGGGGCGCCGGCAACATCGCAAACTCTGTCTCGTGTAATTTCCTGACAGACACGGAAGCGGTGGAAAGGAAGGGGGTTTCTATGGTTTCATGTAGTAAGAATTAGTGTCAGTCCAAGTTAAGTGGCTATTTTAAGATAAATCGGAGAGGAAACGCTGCCATGTTTTGGCCGATGGGCTGTACGAGGCTATGCTAATGCGAGCAGATGCTGATTGGTGGTAGGATGTTTTCATCTCCTGAACATTAAGAGTCCTAGGAAGCAACATGTCTAAATATCCATTTTGAAAAGGTTAGTGCGTAATTAACGCTTATGCGCAATGCCACTGTGTTGGCCGCGTTTCAGCTGAGAATTACAATAGCTGTTTATCTGCTCAGCAGTGACACAGGCCTGCTGTACCATTCTACTGCAGGGGTCATGGGGTGGCGCAATGGCATCTGGACTGGAGGTGTGTATTTTATTTTAAAAAATAATAAGAAAAATAGAAGACAATCTCACAGAATCAATCATCCTCAAACAAAAGGTGTTAGCTATCCAGTACTGTAAGTTTGATCTGGAAGAGCAACTGATTGATATAATGAAGTCTGTGAAAGCCAACTACACGAGAGGAACTGATGCATTGGTTTAATCAATTAGTCATTCTCATTAGTGTGACCCAATTAAACTGAATTTTGATAATGTCTGACTCCCTAAAATCTGATGTCTCCATGTTGATGTCGAGAGGGTTAAGAGTTTCTGTGATCTCTGTTTATTCCAACTGCTTCACGCTTAACATGTTGATTACACTGTACAGTAGATGCTGTGAGAAAAGTCACATCCTCGAAAACCCTTCACATAACACTTGCTTTCATGCTTTGTTGATTATTTTCAAAATAAAAGCCTTTTTTTTTTTGTGTAAGCCCCCTGTACAAATCGGGAAGAAGGAAGGATGAGAAAACAAGTGATTTCCTTATTAGGTTCAGGAGTCAAAGGCCTTCGCCTGGAGCCGCCGGCTTCAAGAGCCCAGAAGATTAAGACATATATTGGATTCATGATGGAGGGCACAAAGTTCATTTTCGAAATAAAACAGAATATTATTCATATTCCTTTTAAAATTCAGATTGCCAGCTGACCTGTGACTCGGCAGCAGTGTATTACATTTTCAATGAGCTGCCTCCCTGCCACGGCTGGCCTTACACCACTTCCTGCTTCCCGGCCTATCCCAGCCCTTCTTTGTCTAGGCAAGGGAATTATGGGATTAGTCATACATTTGTTTAGGAACATATAGAATAATGTGAGTGCATTTTGTAGATAATGTGAGTGCATTTCCTAATTTATTTCTCCCTAGTTTTCCAGTATTGAAGAAAATAGTGTTAAATGTTTTTATTTGATTAAGATACAGTATGAATGCTGCATCTGGGGGACAACAAACCCGTGTTTCTGAGACAGTGAAAATCTCCAGCAGACATGTTTATAGACACATGCAGACAGGACTGGCTGATTTTCATATATATGAAAATCACCACCTACTGTGGCATATGAAATTGTGCGAACTGCTAAGGCACAGGCTTTACTGTTAGAACTTCTCCTTTTCTTTGATTCAGATTCCCTTCTAGGTTCTGTGACCCTCAAATACGACAGACAATAATCTTATTCACACACTGATTCCACCAAACCTGTGTGAGACCAGAGGAGGAATATTGACATTGTTCACCAGCACAAAAAGTTGCATGTTATACACAAACATTATGAAAAATTGGTGCTCCACTGACAAGCCATGCAGAGATATTGTCACAATAGTATAGACATTTGCTGCTTAAACCCGTTCCAATGCAATGAGAATATGGTTTCCATACACATATCTCATACTCTCTCAGAATTCCAGATATATTAACTAGAGTTCTAATATTGTGGGGCTGGGATATTGTAGAAAAACCTTGCCAGGCATAATCAGTCACTATCCCCATCCTCACCAGGCTTGTGGGCTGCACCGTGCACGGTAATAAAGCCACAACTTCTGCATGGTGAGCTCATTCACCCTAGCCCCCCCGCCCACCCCCCCATAACACCCCCAACCCCCCCCCCCATAACACCCCCAACCCCCCATCTCCCTGCTCCGCTGCCTCCCTCATCACTCCACACAAAATACCCCCAGCCTTAATTGGTCTGTGCTCCTCCAACATGTTTGTAATGAAAAAAGCAGCACATAATTCTTAGTTTGTTGGCTGGCAGAGCCCAATTTACAAAAGTGGAGGTTGGTGATAAGCAGAGACAGTACGCCTGTAGAGCGCTCAGCACAATGCATCACTCGGCTGCCAGGGTTCAGCAGAATATAATTGAGTCCAACATCTCTGAGCACTTTCACCATAATTAATGATAATCTGTAACAGAGGAATCTCAGATTCCAGTTCACAGAACTGTTTAATTAGGCCCAGTAATGAAAGCACAGGCACTACAAGAATATGGCCGGCCTCATGATTAATGATTTGTGCTGGTGAGCACAGAACTGCTGCACCGTTAACTCCAGCGGATGCTGCTGCGCCTCTCTGGCATTTACAAAACACCAAAAATACATGTGGGCCTGTTTTCATCCCGAGTACATTAAATATAAGAAATCATATATTCTCCCTTATCAGTGTGTGACACATATTATTCTGTCTTTGTGATCTCTCATTTTGCTGCTCAGCTAATGTTTGCTGAGAGAGATTTTAACACCTGGGGGAATTTCAAATACATCTCTAATCGACTTGACCAACAAATTACATTTTTCACATCATAAATGACAGATACACATAACGAAAGCCTACCCATGTATAGTAATGCAGTTGCATTGATCAAATTCCACAATTCAGCCTAGTGTAATGTACAGGCTGTGGCACTCTTAATTAAATTATGATTAGCATAATTATATGACTGGAGGTGCTGCAAAATGTGTACCATTGGTAGTAATTATGTAATACAGTAGATGTGTTACTCCATTGGTAGTAATAATGTAAGACAGTAGATTTGTTACACCATTGGTAGTAATAATGCAATACAGTAGATTAACACCATTGGTAGTAATAATGTAATCCAGTAGATTAACACCATTGGTAGTAATAATGTAATATGCAGTAGATTTACACCATTGGTAGTAATAATATAATACAGTAGATTTACACTATTGGTAGTAATGATGTAATACAGTAGATTTATACCATTGGTAGTAATAATATAATACAGTAGATTTATACCATTGATAGTAATGATGCAATACAGTAGATTTGCTAAATCATTGGTAGTAATGATGTAATACTTAAGCAATAAACCACGAGAGGCCTTCTGTTATAGTGATTTTATAACAGCTAGGGGGCGTTGTTAGGCACGACGCGAAGCGGAGCTGTTATAAAATCACTATAACACACGGCCTGGAGTGGTTTATTGCTTTTATACAACGGTTACTACAGCTATTAGTGTAAAATAAACACAGCAATGTAAAATATTAACATTTATTCAAAACGAAACATCATTCCTTCAATTCCGCCGAGCAAAATAGTTCCCCTAACAAAAGGGTTGCCAAGCAACAACAACAACTACAATGCATTGGATCAAATGGGAGGCGCATTAATACTGAAAATGGAATGATATGCGGTCACAGGTGTGTGTTACAAAGTATTTTAACACGGCTTCCAGCCAATCAGAATCAAGAACCAGAACTAACCATTGTATAAAGTACATTTACACCATTGGTAGTAATAATGTAATATATTAGGTTTACACCATTGGTAGTAATAATGTTATACAGTAGATTTGTTACACCATTGGTAGTAACAATGTAATACAGTAGATTTACACCATTGGTAGTAATGATGTAATACAGTCGATTTACACCATTGGTAGTAATAATGTAATACAGTAGATGTGTTACAGTACACCATTGGTAGTAATGATGTAATACAGTAGATTTATACCATTGGTAGTAATGATGTAATACAGCCGATTTACACCATTGGTAGTAATAATTTAATACAGTACAGTAGATGTGTTACAGTACACCATTGGTAGTAATGTTGTAATATAGTACCGTTATCTCTTCTTGTGACAACTGAAAATGTCAAACGGTGAGGTGTATTGATAAGATAAAATTTGATTAAATAAAATAAGATTTTGTATTTAAATCAGTAGAGCAAGGTTGTAGTGAATGTTTGTTATGGGCGTGGATTATCCCAGCAAAATACTGTTATTGATCTTGTGTTGTTCTTTTCGCCTACCTGGTGACACATCCAGTAAAATCAGTACATTTGTACTGTACAGTACTGGCCTACTGTTCTGATAGACTTCCCTGTGAATCAGTACGTATGTACAGGCCTACTGTTCTGATAGACTTCCCAGTGAATCAGTATGTATGTACAGGCCTACTGTTCTGATAGACTTCCCAGTGAATCACTACGTATGTACAGGCCTACTGTTCTGATAGACTTCCCAGTGAATCACTATTTTTGTACTGGCCTACTGCTCTGATACACTTCCCTGGGAAAAGATTGCCGTGTCACGGAGGACTAATGTTCTTACCCAATATCATTCACTCAAGTAATAAATAGGACACACAAGTGTTGAGGTCTTTTACTTAAAAGTCTGGATTACATTATTGAATGAAATGCTCCAGCTCCTGTTTCTGCCTGGAAGGCATCTGTGTGCTTATTTCCTGGAACCCTAGCCGGAGCGTTGTGGCTGCATGTAACACTATAGTAGACAGGTCTTGGGAGTGGGTATGTGCTAGGCTGGCCCCACCTTTCCAAATGGAACTCATGAAATGCACAATAATACAGTCATACTATTACTGAAACAAAATAAGCTTTTGTTTGGTATGAAATGGATTTATCTGGGGGAAAAAGCTATTAGTCACTCTCTAGTGGTTTGTTGACTACCCAGAGTTGGGTATATTTCTTCTGTGTACCCCTGAAGTTCAATCCACCAGTTACTGTACTGTTCTTGCATGTCTTGCATTCATTGTTGAATTTTATGAATATGTGTATTGGGTTGCAAAGGGGTAAAACATTTCAGTTTCAAATTTCAAAACATTACCTAAAACGTATAATATGTATGTTTAAGGCACGGGGGCGGAGCAAAGTTACGGACCTTAATTTGACAACACAGGCAGAAATGATGAAATAACAAGATGTGGTGACTGATAGGGATGATTCATTGAAGTAGGACCCTATTAGGACATTAGGGCTCAATGAAACAATCTGATATCAAGTGGTTTTAATTAGTTTTGACAAAATGGGGAAAAAAACAGTTTTTTGCCTCTTTAATGAGTGCTGGCCATCTTATTCCAGCTAGCTCAGTTAGCTACTGTAACACGGTGGGCTTCAATGTAAGTCTTGCTTGTTTTCTTTTGGCTTTGTTTTTATAATCAGCATACCAAGTTATTTCTTTATAATCACCGTACCAAGTTAATTCTGTATAATCACCATACCAAGTTATTTCTGTATAATCACCATACTAGTTATTTCTTTATAATCACCATACTCGTTATTTCTTCATAATCACCATACCATAAGTTATTTTTGTCTGAATGAACTACCTTGTCCTGACATGGGGGGCCTGGCTGGGGCCATGTGTTTTGTCAGAGGGGCCCATTCAACCCGTGACAAAAGAAACAGTGATCAAACTTTTAAAATATTTAATTAAAGTAATGGCAGTATTCCAGTTACATGGTGTTAAAAGTACACATTTATAATTATAATATCGAAAACAAAATAAAGAACAAAATAAAAAAACAGCTTCTTCTTTCAGTATGCTATAGTTACAATTTTATTCAAATTCAAATTCAAAGTTGAAATTACAATATTGAATGAAGGATTTCACATTACAATAGCTGAATTCTGCGGTTTTGGTGAACATACAGTATCAACAAATAAGTCAACATTTAAAGCTTTTGCCCTCCTAGACTCAATACTTAGTACACCAAGATTGCTTAATCTCTCAACAGTTATGGTTGAGATAAGGTATGCTTTAATGTTGAAAAACTACGTTCACAAGGAGCTGTATTAACTGGGATCGCAACAGCTATTTTGCAGAGTCTGTAGAGCTCAAAAACACTTCTTTATACGGCTCAATGAACTGTACCAGCTCTCCTGCAGCCAATGTGGATATACATTTTTCTCTTCATTATAAACGACATACAAAAACAGTAGAGAGGAATACACAGCACTTCAGAACCCAAAATATAAATTAATGTGTGTAGTGGTAGCATTTGAGCTTACATTTCACAGCTAAAACACTAACGTTGGCTACCGAAACTGATGGAAACTAGTGCTAGGTACTGTACCTAGCTAGCTACAATAGCTAGCCTAACTAGCCTGCCGTCAACTCAGGTTAAAAGGCTGCTAAGTTAACTAACGTTTGTCAATAATACCAGAAGTCTTACCTTGTCAAAATTACACAAATAAAATAGTTTTGCTCACTTTTGTTACAGTGGCACTGGCCCCTGTTGGCCCCCCCTCAGAACCGCCCATGCTCCCCCTATTGGTGAGGCAGTGTCCTGCATACACAGGTCATGCTTCATTCACATGATCATCAGCAAGACATTGAGACAGGGCATCCTTCCTGCTTCAGTTGGTTGTATGACCACATGCCATCATGATAGGTAATTGTTAATAATGGTATAAAAGAGTAATGATGATACAATCAACATTTTACTACATAAAGGCCTAGTTATAAGTATATATAGTTGCCTGTGCTAGCTGCTGATATTGTAGCTAAATGTAATATGATTTGCTAGCTAACTAACATCACCTCTGTTGATTCTGTTAAATATAATTGAATTTGTTCAGTTTTATGTATATTTCAGTTCAGTTGCTGTTTTATGTTATTTGTACGCAAATGTAAACAAGTCTTTTTCTATATAGAGCAATGCCATGTTCAGCTTCAGAGGTATAGAAGCAATATACACCAGCCATTAAAAAGACTGTAAACACTGCACAATTCATACAGTATGTGAAGCCTGACTTTACATGTATGGAACAGTGTGTTATATTATTATACATTTCCATACAATTCCCATAAATTCCCATGAAAAGTTTCCTTGTTTGAAAATTCCCGGACTTATGCAACCCAAGGTGGGATCCAAAGTCTTGCTAAATGACTGATGGTTCAATCTCTTGCAAGTATCTACAGGACAGTGTGCTGCTTTTATTGGACGCTTCTTTGTGAGGATATGGCCCTCTCTTGTCAAGCAGCCACATTCCTTCCAAGGGGAAACAGTAGCGTGAAATGCAACCAGCCAAAGAGAGCCAAGAACACCAGACGCATCACCACCACAACCTCCATAAATCTATGACAAAACCCCAAATGAGTGAGACCATGAAAAAAAAGAGAAAGAAAAGAGGCTTATTCATGTGAAAGTACTGTAACCGAACCCTCCCCGCGCCTAAATCTTGTTTAGTTCTTTAATTCTCCACTTTCAGACCTGGATCTTGGCTGTCGCTGCACATGAAAGAAATTACAAAAGGTTCTCAGTCAGAGCACCCCAGCTTCCTCCAGAGCTGCAGCATTTGTCATTGCCAAAACAGCAGAGTTTAATTAAGTGTTGTGAGCAGCCTAGTGAGAAACACACTTTAAATTAAACCTCCGAACATGCTGCTATTGGTTCCTTACCTCCCCAACAATCAGCGGGGTGTTCGGCATAAATTTCTGCCTCTCGAGGGGGAAGGAGAGGCTCGCTTCTCCTCTAGCGATTCATAAACGACCCTGCCTCCCCGAGAGCAATCTCTTATTACTGCACATTTCATTATTCCCTAGTTTAGAAACAGCGGCAGATGAATGTGATAATTAATGTCCCCTCTCAACTAAACATTTTATTTACTCTTGATGAATTAATGGTTGTTATCAGGGTTGAATAAAAAATAAAAAAAATAAAAAGAAAGAAAAAACGTGTGTACTGTGTGTGCTGAGGCGTCTGTGGGACTGAAGAGAATTACATGGCAAATTATCTTCTGAAGCGTCAAGCAATTGTTGGTGCAAGAGAAGAAATTAATTCAATCCCCTCTCTATAATAATGGATTGTTTCAAGTTGGGAAGCATTTTGGTTCTGTAATGCATTTGTAAGTATGTCCTTTAGAACGCGATGGAGCAAATCAATGGCGTCAAGGGAGAGAGCTATGGAAGGAGATACCAGAGGCCAGCGCCGGGCTAATGTGCGTTCAACATCCGCTAGTGGTAAGATCCAGGCTGTTTTAAAAGGAGGTGTGTATTGGTATGTAAGTGGTTTTGGCATTTGAATTTGAATTTGCAAGGGTTACACTAGAATAGAGCTATTGTCAAGGTTGACACATACAGTATCAGGTATGTGTAATACTTTTAATCTTGTCTTAGTTATTAGACACAGTTAGTTAGGTACGTATTCCTTATCTGTTGCACATACTGCAACCTGTGAGCCAATGGCAGAGCATTAGCACCAAATGATAAAATGTCCATCAATTGTCGGCCCCTGTGACATATGGACCTGTAAATAAGGTTAGCCTGTCAACCACAGAGTGGACTTTGACCACAACCTCTCACCACCGAAGACCTCAGGTCAACCCTATTGATCTGTCCAGGTTTGCCAGAAGATTCTGTCAGCTCTCATGCAGTTATTAGCATTTCACTGCGTGTGCTACTCGTACTGTATCTTTTACATAAAACGACAAAGAAATAAAGGATCCTTGAAGATCCTTAAGTATTAGCATGGGTGTAAATGCCCATCAAGCTCAAACCACCTTCAGCTCGACCAATCAAGCTCAAACCACCTTCACCTTAAGTAAAAGTTGGGAGGCTGGCTACATTGACCCCCCCCCCCACACACACACACACACTACCACCCCATGCATTCACACACAGACACACACACACACACACACTTTCCAACCTCTCTCCTTCTTCTTATTGCGGTTCTTCTATGAGTGATTAGACAGCTGTGACTGGGGCCCGCTTTATTAAGGGCCCCCAGCTCATCGTAGGAGCTGTGTAATCCTCTACACACTGTCTCGTTCACACCGAGGACTGATCCACCCAGCAGCTGGTGAAGAGGACCTCACTTTCTCTCTCTCTCTCTCACACACACACACACACACACACAAACATACACACACACACACACACACACTCCCCGTCCACAGCAGCCGCTGTAAGCGCGGCTGGGACTTGTGTAGCTCTCCTCAGCGAGCCCACAGAGACCCTGACACCCATTCATATCAGCGTTGTTCGCGCCGTAGCAGTCAGTCATCTATACAAGGCGATTTCCAGGTACTAAATTGGATGATGCGTCTCCGTGCAGGAACATGCTCCCCCTCTCAAAGCCTGATGGACGCTCAGCATTCGCTCCCCAGTGTCTCTCCAGAGAGACCTACAGGTTGTAGGATCACGGCTAATTAGCCTATACCGTTGATCGGAGGTGGGCAGTCGAAAAAACATTTGGGTTCAGTCGGAAGATTGTGGCGTCACAGTTTGTGAGGAGTAGCCTGCTGTCTGCGGGGACATCAGAGCAGACCTATAAGATAGAAGAACCTGTATCCTCGATCTGCCGGGATCAGAGCAAGGATGTGAACTCTACTGGCAGAGAAACAGATCCTCATTTTGCAGCAGCAGAGTCATGCAAAACGTGTAGGAGCCTATTAAGGTCAACGTGGGATCCCCACGATCATTGATCATTTAAGGCTGCTCCCATGTTCTACCTCCTGTAATGCCAAATGATAGATGATCATTTCTACACCAGTAGTTAATGTACACTATTAGCTCTGTATTTAAAAATGATAATGTAATTGATTCACAATTGATTTATTGATGTTAATTCAAGTGTTTCACATATTAATCACACTAAAGAAATTAATATCGAATATTTTATGAGCTGTTGTGTGATCAACTAATGATATGAATTAATCAACTTTAATAAGAATTCAAACACTATTGTTAGGCTAATTTGTCACTTTGTTAGGGTGAATGAATGGTGCGTCCTTGATTTACAGCTCAGTAGACTACTGTACGACTTAAGAGAATTGCACAGCTTTTTTGAGCTCTCAGGTTCTGCGTTATGTACAGTGAGAACAATGAGAAAGAATAATGGTCTCTTGCCACATTGTAGAGTATAATAGACTTAATGGCTACTTTTAAAACTGAGGTAATGTTTATTTTGTGTCCAACATTGATTACGATAGTGTTATTACTACAGTAATTACACTTTAACGTTGTATTAAAACCCTGGTGTAAGAGCAGCTTGTTGTAGTCTTACCTATAAGAATTAGACTTCTGCCTTTTACCCTTAGTGTGCGTTCCCTCGTGTGTACTCTTCTTGTCTATATCCTCAGCAGAAGAACTTTGTATTTTCACCCTTTTCTCGGCTCTGAGTAAACACTGCAATTGTTTTGCACTCCAGAGAGCCAGTTAAGTAGTTCATTAGCCGCCACCTCGTGTCTTTAAAGTATTGATCCCCTCGGTCCATGTAAAAATAACAGCCGGGTTATAAGCTAGTTGTCCATAGCGATGGGCAACATAAATTATTTAAAAAGGGCAGATTCGCTGTGGCCACGGAGCCATCAATCATGAGATATGGCAGTGACAATAAGCCGCTGCTTCAGAGGCCCTCCTATCTGGCCACACAACAGCTCTATCAGGCGAGAGCGGGCGGATGAGCAGGAGGCAGGTTGACCCGGTGTCACTCACATTGTTGCCTGGGCCTTTGAAGGACCGGGTGCTGTCCTCAGACAGGGGATGGGGCTGGTTAAATAGATTCTCTGTTTACTTCTGGCCTCCCTCCGAGCGCGCGAACACACACACACTTCAATTTGGCTCACAGTGAAAGAGTTGGACTCTCCCGAAATAACAGATGAATTTTTTATCTGAATGCTTGAATTGAGTTGCAAGTGACTCTATTTTTATTCATAAATGGAGGAAGGGAGATTCCGTTGAACAGTGACCCATGCATAGAACCATCTATATCCAATGAACTTGTATTGTATTGAACGTGTGGTCCCTGTGGGCAAAGATGACATCATCTTCCATTCAATTCACTACTGGTGTTATTGTAGCAGGGTTACAGCTTCTGCTGCACCACGTATGCTAAACATCAAATCAAACTTTATTTGTATAGCGCATTTTATACACAGAGGCAACACAAAGCGCTTTACAGAGAGCAATGGGGAGATGGACAGTGGTCCTACCCCTATATTTTCCAGAGGGAAGCAAAAAAACAGTTCACACAGATGGGGGGAAAAAAGGTGAGCTATGGAGGGTACCCCGTAGGCTTCGTGGCCCCCCGGGGTCCTACACTGCCTGTGGAGGCAGGGGGACAGCAATAGAATCATTTACGGTGCATTTATCCACTGTAATAATGCATGTCATTTTCCTCGTCTGGATTAACATGACAAAAAAGCCGCACAGCTTCTGGCTTCTTCTACCATGAAAGCTGTCCCATCAGAACCACATAAGAGCCTCAGACATTAAGCCATATGAAAAGCAGCAAAGAGTTCTATTGATACTGAGAGAGAGAGAGAGAGAGAGAGAGAGAGAGAGAGAGAGAGAGGGAAAGAGACAGAGAGTGAGACTTAGGAGTGGTAGAAGTGTCTTTGAGTTTCAAAACGCCACTTTGATTCATAATTGATTAAATAAATCCCTCGCCACATCAAAGGCAGGAAGAGGAGCTGCTCCTGTGGATGGCCAGGCAGTCAAACGCTACTTTGTTGTTTCAAATACTCCACAGCAGTCTGATCTGGGGCCCAGGCAGTCCTCCCTGCCTCGGAGAGATGGAGAGCTAGACAGAAAGCCAGCCAGTCAGTCAGTCAGTCAATCAGTCAGCCAGTCAATCAGTCAGCCAGTCAGTCAGTCAGTCAGTCAGTCAGTCAGTCAGTCAGTCAGTCAGTCAGTCAGTCAGTCAGTCAGTCAGTCAGTCAGTCAGTCAGACAGTCAGACAGTCATTCAGCAAATCAGCCAGTCAGTCAGTCAGCCAATCCGTCAACCAGTCAGCCAACCAGTCAGCCAACCAGCCAACCAGCCAGTCAGTCAGACAGACAGACAGCCAGTCTGTCAGTCTGTCAGTTGTCAGTCAGCCAATCAGCCAACTAATCAGCCAGTCAGTCAGCCAGTCATAAGTCAGCCAACCAGCCAGCCAGTCAGTCAGCCAACCAGCTAGCCAGCCAGTCAGCCAGCAAGGAGGAGGTCTGACAGAATGCCGGCGGTACCCTGATGAAACGAGACATGCAGGGATATGAATAGCTACATCTGAGGGGTAATTGCCACAGAGCTGGAACCTCCTACCTCGTTTCATTTAGTCTATTAGCAATTTATGGCCGGTCTCACTCAGCTCCTCACAGGAGGGGCTTGATCTAGACTCTCATGAGCTTCAAGGTGAGCCCGGGACCCTGCCGGAACAGCTTGAGACGTGGGGGGGGGAAATGATTCGGCTCGCCCAATTCTTTTATTCTCTTTGGGTAGTCATTAATTTGTTGTCACAGTAGAAAGGTGAGAGTCACATTTTATCTAATTAAAAGCTAATAGGCTTATGATGCGGCCGTATGTACCAGGGAGCGCTGCTTTATGTCGAGCCGTACAGATAAGAGGCCGTTTAGAGGAGAATGAATAAGCCGCCGTCCTTTGATTGAGTTAACGATGGGAGGCGCGCTGTTTGGGAGGGCTGAATGTCCGAGGGGGGGGGGGGGGGGTTTAGGGAGGTTTTCATAAGATGTGCGGACAAATCCCATCTATAGACCACACGGTTTTGTCTTCAGAGTCCACACAACGCTAATACGAAGAAGCAACATCATCCAGAGTCCGCATCCCCGCCACCCAAATACCGCTGGTGGTTTTTCTGCTGCTGTGGCTGGATTCTAAGCGGCCTGGTGGGGGGGGGGTCTCGGTGCTATCGGAGGCCCCGGCCTGCTAATGACTGGTGTCGGCCCCCCGCCGGCCTGGTGACGGGGATCTCGGGGGTGGGGGGGGGGGGGGGGTTCTGACTGGTCCTGGGCTTGGCGGCTGGGCCCACTGGGTAACTCCATGTGATGGCTCCCTGCAGCTCCCAAGCTTCTTAGCTTCTGGCACCGACACGCCACGGCACGGCCAAGTTCTGGGTACTTGTGAGTTAAAATGTATTGTACCGCTTTGTACCGTAGGTCAACTGCATATAAAAGTCTGTGAGGAGAACGTCTTCAAATGCACTTTTAAGTACCCCAATGTCGTTATTGTGTCAGTAGCCCCTCTGTGCGAGTGTGAAAGCGAACCTGTTTAAACCCCGCAGCATCATAGATCTGAATTCAGTGTAAAATCACCGTGTCATAACCTGACATTTCCACAAAGTGTCCACTTCTCCACTGTGAAAGATTTAGGAAGTGTTGCGGAAGCGCAGAGATTCAGAGAAGGCTTCACCCTTAACAACAGAGATAGAGAGAGAGAAAGAGAGAGAAAGAGAGAGAGACAGAGCAAGAGACAGAGAGAGAGAGACAGAGAGAGAGAAAGAGAGAGAGAGAGAGGGACAGAAAGAGAAAAAGAGAGAGAGAGAGACAGAGAGAAAGAGAGAGAGAGACAGAGAGAGAGAGAGAGACAGAGAAAGAGAGAGACAGAGAGAGAAAGAGAGAGACAGAGAGAGAGAGAGACACGCCAGTGCTCTCTCCCTCCCGTCCGCCTCTCTGCCCCCTTCCCCTCCTGCGGTGCGGGACCAGGAGCCGGAGTTTGAGTGACAGGTCTGTTCTGTGCATGCGGCCCTCTCTGTGGCGCCTCCCTCCACAGGGGAGCCCGCGCCAGCAGGCCCACAGGACCGCCGCCTGCTGGGAGGGGCCCCGGCCCCCCGCGCGTGCCCCCCCCCCCCCCCCCCTCCTGACGACCTCTGACACAGCCGGTTTGCTCCCGAGTCGCCGCGGAGGAGACGAGGCGTCCCCGGCCGAGCGGCAAGGCCGTAATCGAAGTGGCGGCGGACGTCGGGGCTAATCTGTAAACCGCCCCGCCGACGCCGCCGCCCCAGACTCCCGTCCGCAGCGGAAAGCGGCAAAAAAAAAAAACGCCGCCACCGCGGTGTTACCGCCAATTACACCCGGCCCTATCCCCGCTCCCAGTTCCGTGTACATGCACCGGTATCTGGCGCAGAGGGACGGCGCGGCGCGGTTATCTCGGCCAGCACATTCCGGGTGGTATCTGAACGCAGCGACCGGCGCTGTATCTGCCAACGGAGACCAGCGGTGATATCTCCCCGTACGGAGCCGCCGCTGATTACATAGGACATGGAGGGTTGGGGTGGGGTGGGGGGGGGGGGCGGGTGTTGATTTCCCTGCTTGTATGGCGGAAGGTCTGCAGTATCTCCCTCTACATATCTCCGTGCTCACAGCGCACATGGATATTGTAACCGAACAGCTGTATATTGTCTGCCCCACCGGAGGACACCGTCACTAATTTGTGTAAAGTGGTGTGTGAATGTGGCCCGATGGGAGGAGAATCACAAGCTACGGACTGTGATGTCTTCATCTTTTCAATGTCAACAAGTTTTGGTTAGAGGACAAACCGTTTCACCGAGTGGGGGGGGGGGGGGGGGGGTACTACTGTATGAGGCTCGGTGGTGGAGCTGGCCGGTCTTGTTAGAGGAAGGAGAGAGGGTTTTCTGGACAGGGTGGGAGGGCTTGTTCAAAGCTCGTTGAGCAGAGGAGAGGAGCAATTACACGTAGAGACGTAGGCTACCATGAGGGCGGTCTAATGAAAGAAATTAGCATTTCTCTCAGAGAATTGTAATGAAGAAACATTGCTAGCAGTGGATTCCGGTATGGGGGATTAATATCCAATATTTAACATTTTGACGCAATTGCTTTCACCGTATTATGCCCTGAAAATAGGTAGCTATTGAGTATTTTCCTATGTGCCGTGCAAAGTGGTAGAACATTGGAGGGCGGTAGCGATTCCTTGAGATGGTAGGGTGTCCGTCGTGAAAGATCCATTTTCAAACGGAGAACGCTTCAACCTCAAGCAATTCATTATTAATGCCTAAATATTCCGACATAACAGTTGTGATTATTTCACAAGAGGAAGGTCAAGGTGGAGAGAAAGGGATGGGAATGGAATAAACCATGTCTCTCTCCAAACACACTTCTGATCGGGATGCATGTAAATCTATCAGAGAGGGAGGCACAGAAAGCACACATGAGGTTAATCTACTATGACTGTTGAAATCTCCATGATATGCCGCTTGAATAAAGAATTACAGTGGAATGAACCATGCTGTTTATCCAAATTATTATTTTTCCCCCCCAGAATTCCACCATGAATTATGAACCTTTTGTTAGCATGCAAAATTTCCATACACAAAAGCAAACAAGATTTTAGGGTTTGGGGTTCTTGAAATAATGCAGTGCAGGGAGGAGGTGTAGGATGAACATGTTGAAGGGATCTTTTTCTTTTAAAGAAAGGATTGGAGCCCTGTAAGATGACAATACAGGTTAACAAGGAGCCCTTCGCAACACGGGGATTCGTATACTGTGAGAATAATAATAAGTGTAATTCAAAACATTTTGAATTCCAGAGCCTTGACTGGTGTGAGTTAAAGTGAATTAAAAACCAAGTTCCCTGCATACACCGTATAGAGCAGAGGGATATTTATCACATCCTCATCCTTAAGCAAGCCCACTGGCAAACATTGACAAGCTGTCACCAAAGCCTCCTCGGCCGTATTAGACTCCGTCAGAAACCCAGTTTGCTTCACACAGCCTGTTGATGAAACTGAACCATATATCACGTGAAATGGTATTATGCATGAACACAGTAATGAATGATAGAGGATGTATACTGTATATGAGAATGGTAAAGGCTGTCCGACTGACACCCTATAGATCCCCTGCTCTGGCTGTCCACATTCTGGAATTCAGTCGCCAGACAAAAGCACTGGTCCTGGAGGTTCATGGTAATACCAGAGAGTCAAGAAAAGCTCCTTAATAGTCTCCAAGGGTGAAACCAGGAAAAAAAAACAAATCTGTCCTGATGAAGGTCTAACCGAAACATTGGCAGACTAAAAGCAGAGAAAAAGTGTGTGCGGGAGTATGTCATGTTTCATTTGAAACCAGGATAAAGCCTTTTACAGTACAGCGCTAAGACAAAGTACAAGACGCTACAGTGGCTTCATAGTGTGTGTTGAGCGCCCCATCATCTCTGTCTGCTTATCTAAGATTCTGATAACTAGCAAGATTAATAACCTCATATCTCCACTCCTCAAGCAGCTTAACGGTAAAAGCACACCACACATGGCCGTCACCAGGGTTTAAAGACGGTTCCCTCAACCCCATTAACTTGAAAGCGCTTTTGTCAAAGCCACAAGGAATCCACTCTCTCCTTTTAAAAGGCATTTCTGTAATGGCGGTTGGCGCAACTGCCTAATTATCCAGCCCGTGATTGGCTAGTTCACGGTCTCTGTGACAGCTCTGACAAATACGTGGTGCGGCTCGTTCGTAACCTCTCATCACAGTTAGGGAACACAAGTCAGTATTTCTGCTGGAACGCAGAGCTGAGAGATGCACCCGCTCACCTTGTCTGAGCCTGGTCCTGCGTTTATCAAATGTCCACGTGTGCGTCTGAAAAGCATCAAATGTCTGAAGATATAATAAGCGGGGAAATGCCATAGGAAGGCGGTGGTGGTGTTACGGGAGGAGATGCCATTTTCAGAAATGTTTAATTGATTGTAATCCTTGGTCCGCCAGACATTTGCACAATACGAGGGATATAGATGGATAAATGATATCGTTCCGAACAAAAACCTAATTTGTCAGAATGAGCGCTGATAAGAAATTCCATTTAGATGTAGTGAGTGTCCCCAATCACTCATCATACATATTTAATGATGAACAGGGATGTGACAAGTTCCGTGTGTTGAGCGATAATGGTGAAGCTAAATATGCAATCGTACTCAATCTGATTCATTTGGAAAGAAAGAAATGGTTTTAACCGTTTCCGGCCAGGCACCTGCCATGGTGGCCATACTTGTTTTCAAACGGGCGTTCATTAGTGCGCATGTGGGCGATGAAGTCGCACGTCCTAGCGATGAGAGGAGGGGTGGGGTCCTGCGTGGTCCTGCTCTCCCCCTCCGACGCCACACACAGCTACTGTACAAACCGCCTCCCGGTCAGGTTTGCGGGCGGCCATCTTTAAACGCTTGAGCTGCTCGGCTCTGTGCCGCCGCGGACCGACTCGCCATCCTCTCCGTTTTCTTCACACGCCATCACCCCGGCTGCACATCACATCAGCGCGGCGTGGGAGGGTGCAGTCGCCGCCGACCCCGGGGTACGGGCTGTCTGATCTGATCCAAGCGTAGCCTGCTGGTGGGGGGAGACCAAGCCCTGCTCAGGCAAACACCCAACCACCACAGCCAGCGCAGCCCCATGCCACGAAACAAACAGCCTCCACGTAAACAAAACAAATAAATCCATGGTAAAGGAATGTTTTTAAAGTCCAAGCTGACGTGTGTTGATGCTAGACAAGTACAAGGTACAATGTTGAATGACAATGATGTTGAATGAAAGCAGGTAGGCCTACTCCTCATCCTAAAACCAGCAATGCACCAGGATTCCCTTTAAATGTACTATGATTTAAAATGGCCGTGGTTTCCATGTACCAGTGTAGAGCTTAAATGGCACTGTAGCTGTCCTCTTGTCTGTTTCCGTGTTAAAATTCCCCTATGGCGCCGAGCACTTTGTCACAATAGCCCCGCGTCCACGTCTCCTGCCTGCCAGGAATGGTATTACCAAACCAGAGAAGCGACTGAGAGTGTCATGTAAATACCAAACTGTGGTTTAAGTAATAGGCTATAAAGTGATCTTTAAGTGGAGTTTTAAGCACCCCCATAATGACTCGGCTGCCTTTTACTGGCCCACGTGGCAGGCCAGAGTGGTGATTATGTGTCGCAGGTGAGGAGGTCTGGTGTGTAGGTCAGCCTGTAAGCCGCACTCCCACCTGCCAATCTCTGCTGGGGGGACTTTGCCAGAACGACTCCTTATCTTGTCCGCTGTCGTAGTCCGGGTGGTATCTGGGAAATTATGTCTACAAAACACCCCCCCCATTTAACACCTCCATGGTACCAGAACCCCTGAAACATTCCAGATGGAATTCTAACGACCGAGAGTGGTGTATTATTGTGGACAAATGCCTAAATGAAAAGACTATGCATTACTGCTGTAGATGGAATTGTAGAGACTGCGGTATATTTTGTGGACAGGATTTAGAGGACAGGACTGAGAAGTATGCATTCCGGATGGATTCTCAGAAAGTGAGTTTTTTTTGGGGGGGGGGCGGGGGATAGTGGGTGGGTGGGGGCGGGGTGGGGGGGGGGATGCTGTAGCTAGATCATGAAACACAACCTTTCCTGGCAATGAGAAAACTGACCACGGCCATTTTTTGTACATTACATGGGGACACTCATGCATGGTACTTTTTGAATCTGGTATTATGGGGGAGGTCAGGGGGGTGGGAGTCAGGAAATGTTGTTAATTTCACAGGGTTAGGGAACAGCAGATTCACAGGGAATACAGATCACTTAGCACCAGGCAGCGGAGCCCGGGAGGTGGAGGGCCTCCTCGGCATCTGTTAAGCACATCCTGGGGGCCGCTGAACCGTCGAGACCGCAGAGGTGAACAGGCGGCCCCCGAACCAGTCTTTGCTGCCACAGAGCAGGGAAACAATGATTCAGTCTCACCAGCGTGTGTGTGCGCGCGTAAGCCTGTGCACGCGTCCATGTATGTGTGTCTGTGTGTGTGGTCGTGTGTGTGTGTGTTTCTACATGATAGCGTGTGTGTGTGTGTGCCTGTATGAGTGTGTGTGATCAGCCACTCCGGCCCTAGGGTCCAGGAGTCTCGAGGCCTCATGATCAAAGCGTTGCCATATGAACTCTGCCATTCCCACTCTCCACAACCAATCTCCCCGCCACCAGGAGCAGACGTGGGGCTGGCAGCCTGTAACCCTTACTGTACCTTACAGCCACCCCTGGTCTGTTTTCAATGGCTGCTCTGATTCAAAAAATGTACCTCACGCTAACCCTGAATAAATATCGACAGATGTTCTCGTTAATAGCATAATTTAATTCTATATTGGATTTTACACTAACAATAGAAATCATGTCTTGTCTGTAGTTTTTATTCTCAAAGGGTGCAGCCATTGACGCTGACTTAAGCCCTTAGATAAATTGTACCCGAAACCACTTATTATTTGCCCAAACTGAAAGGAGTTGAGTGTGTTTCGCTGACAATCCGATAATCACTCCGCTCCTAAGCTTTTAATTTGATTAAGTGTGAAAATCGAGGGCAGAGAATCTCTTGGAGGATTACATCACAAACACTGTCTCCTAATTGCTGCTGTAAATGTACATATGGATTCCCGTTTAATGTTTAACCAGCGTTTAATCCAGGGAGCTCTCTCATGTCTGCCGCCGGAAACCTCCTCTGTCTGTCACATGACGCGCAGTTATTCCAAATGTGTTTTGGCTACTTTGATTTTTTTTTTTTTTTAAGAAAAAAAAAAGGTGGGAATTATTATGCAGCTTTCAAAACGGGTTAGCATTTTAGTCACGGTGGATTAAATATCATCTTCATCACTGCAAAGAATTAACTCGTTGAATGTTGTAGGGCCTTGGAGGCCGGGCTCATCATCAGGCTGGTTAGATTAACTAAAGACAGTCATATTATCCCAGACGTTATCCTGGCCCCCACACACAGAAACCGCCCTGGTGGAAATCCATCACCGCCCCACTTGTTCTGTAAGAAAAGGGGAGCTAGGTTATCGTGTTCTGCATTCGACTGGTTAGATCTGGGCTGAGGAGGCGGTGTCGCCCAGCTGTGCCCGTCTTCTGGACCGGAAGGCTGGGTCGCGCCACGCCTCGGCTCCGGGGTGACCCCACGCTGACCCCCCTGCCTACCGGCGGCCGCAGCACAATAAGGTAGATCCATATCTGTGTGGAAAAACGATCTACATCTCGCAGAGTTAACTCTGACGTGCTGAGACTCTGGGGTTACCAGGGACACACAGTCAATCAATGAGCTGGGATTAGGTGTTGCAGGTATACAGTGCGATATGAGGTGGGAGAGAGAGAGAGAGAGAAAGAGAGAGCATGGGGGTTTTTCATTAGTTTTTGTCCTCTTAAGTAACTTTTCTTGGTTATTTCTTTTGATTTCTTTTCATATCCAACACCTTCATTGTTTGTTTTATTTTCCTCCTGGGTTTTAATAAGCTGAACTGAATCATTTTCGCTCTTTACAGGCTGCTTCAGTCTTTCGGCGCAGAATAAATGGCGACTTTATTTCCATGAAATTCTCAGATGACACACATTTTCCTTTTGCATAAAAGCGTGAAGAGTGTGCCTAATATCAGCCGCATTCATCTGCTAAGTGGACATTTGCATGGAGGGGAGTGGGGGTGGGGGGGGGGGCACAGGCCTCCTGGGGTGACAGCGGTGCAGGGGGATGACATGTGACAGCTGTGACAGTGCTGAAGGGGGGGCAGGGGCCAGGGGGGGGGGTTGGGTTGGGAGGGGTGGGGGGGGGGTCCAGGGTGACTCGCTGCGCCCCCTGATCCAATTACGCCATGCGCCCCCTTGTCAGACCCACCAGCTTGACTCCAGCCACTCCAAGGACAGTATTGATCTCTTGTCAGGTGGACCAGTTGCCTTCCCTCGCAATCCAGTACCGCTGAACTTTTACATCCCCCCGCTTCCTCCACTTCCACCCTCGACGCCCCCCCCCCCCCCCCGCGTTCCCCTCCCACCCAGCCACCCTCTTAAATGCCTGGTAAAATCGGGTTATGGCATTCAGGTGCGGGGGGGGGGGGGGGGGGGGGAGAGGTTAATGGGCCTGCGCGCTGAATACTCCAAAAGCTGGTGGGGAAGTGATAGGGTGTGATGAATGTGTGTGTGTGTTCTGTGTTCTGTTCCTGTCCAGCTCCTGAGCTCATCTCTGTAGGTACAGTACAGTGGAGCTTACCCCTACGACTGCACTAATGGTGTGAGAGGAAGCCTCCTCCTCCCTGGGCCTGTATGAAGCCGGCTGATTCCAGATGATGAAAAGGCCATTGCAATTAGCGAGCCCTGGCCAGTTTTGCCAGCGCTCGGACACGGCGCCTTGAAACACTGGCAGCTGCCAATAACTTGAGCTTCCAGAGAAACAGACAATTAGGCCGGGGCCTGTTACCAGAGCGGGCCCCAGATCTCCGGCCTTTTGCGCCAAGCAGCCAGGGAGAGCGCGCAGGTCAATAGGCAATGATACTGTGAGGAGCAGCAGCTTGGACCAGAGGTTAGTCAAGCCACGCACGCACACACACACACACATACACACACACACACATACATACACACACAACATCCTGTATTCACACCCTGTTATCATTCTCATCACACTGGAACAAAGGGGAGGGAGAAACGCTCTGTAGGTAAGAAGTACTGTAGGTAAAAGTCACGTTTTGTCCCCTGTGTTTATGGACATACAGTAGTACTACTGTAGGTGAATTGTCTTTTTTTGTCTCAGAAGGTACAATTAATAACTTACTAATTCTTTGTATATAAAGTTTAGGAACATTTCAGTGTGTTTGACGTTGCATTAACAGAAGCATGTAGGCCCAACTTTCAAAGCCAGTAAACCCTCTCTCTGCGTCTACAATTACAGTATGTATGATCGAAAATAGACCTTGAATGGCAGTATGTGTGGCAGTATATATATTCCAAATCAGTGTGATCAAGCGGAGCTTAGTGTTTATAGCGCCGTGAAATTGGGCACAATCTGGAAAGAAGCTCACATTCACTTTCATGGTACATGTGGTGTGTGTCCAATGCAGAGTGTGAACATTAGGCTGGCCACTCATGCATTCACTTGTGGCGCAGAAGAAGAGGTGGTCATAGAGGTTATGTAGAAGTAGACTACTGGTCCATGTCTAAAAACGCAACACTACAGATTCAGAACTATCTGCAAACATTTCAATTCTGAGGTGACCACTGTTCGTTTTTTTTTCTTTTTCCTTTTTTTTCTCAATTTTTTACAGTTAGTAGCATCTGCTTCAGTTGAATTACGACAGTCAAGTCAAGAAGAGGAGTCGGCTTACATTGATTCATTCTTCCTCGGCTCAAAGCTGGGTGACTGCAGCTCCAGCTAGCTATCCGGCGCATCAGAATTGAATTATTCAAATTACACTTTTAAGAGAAATGTATGATGTATTCTGCGGAGTGCCAACGTGAACTTCTTGACAAATGATTAACAACCCCATTAAATAATCAATAAATCAGTCGAGCTTCTGACTGGAGGAAGAGAACAGGAGAAGAGGCCCATTCCTCAGACACACCGCCTCTTCAAAAAGGGAGAGAGATTCCAATTTCGCCATGTTTTCCCTCCGCTACAATACTGAAACTCAGCAAGCGGGGAATAAAAATAGGCTTAGTCCGCACCAGTGGCTTGTGATAGGCTGTTGTGTTACATCCAGACTTCACAGTGCGGCGAGTGTGTTGCCTTTCTGAACAAAGTAATCACTCATGTAATTAATTTGGAGGAAACTTGTGAACAAAATAACCCAGATCTTTCCCACCAGCAGCAGCAAGTTGCCCCTGTGTGATATTTGATTTAATGTATTCAGGGGACCAGGAAGCGATGTGGCATAAATCAAGACTATGCTGCTGTTCCAAGGAGATGGTGTCCTGTGCGGAAGACTTTCCGCCATATTTATTTGTCCTTATTTGTCTTATAAATGAGAATATCTTAGTTGTGTGGACAGCGCTGTTTCCTGGCCAGTGTTGTTCTCGTTCTCGTAGTGGTCAGTGAATTTACTGACCTGCTTTAATCAGAAGTATCTGTCTGGGTGTGTTTCAGGGTGACTAGACTGTGAGGGAGTCTCGAAAAGAGATTTTTGTGGCTATATCCACATATATATATTTTCTTTTAAGATATTTATAGGGCATTTCTGCTTTATTGGGATAGGATAGTGAAGATTGACGGAAAGGAGAGAGAGAGAGCGCGAGGAGGACATGGCCTGGACCGGATTCGAACCCGGGCCTCTGCGGTAATGAGCCACCGGGACGCCCCCAACACAACATGTTCTAGTCACGTTTTTCCAAACAGGATTGTTCTTATGACGACCACTGTACTTCAGTGCCAAAGATGTTTTTTCACGTTTCTTTGATCTCACAGAAACCCATGTTCTTTCAAAGTGAACATTCTCTTTGAATTTGTCTCCGGTGGTTAACAAAGACCAATTGTCCACGCTAATATGATATTACAGTACCTCACACACTAAACATTACAATCAGAGCAGTCGAACACTGTACCCCGATGACTCACTAATCTCTGTGGCGCGACCCCAACCGGGGGGCAGTTCCCCTCCCCTCCGAAAGTTCAATTCTAAGTGTTTTAGACGTCCCAGCGACATGCCGTCCGTGAACACTTCAGTTTGGCACTCCTAAAAGCACAGACACGTGTCACACCCACTGTCCCATGCAGCGGCGGTGGCAGTGAGCCCCATCCAGAAAGCCCAGGAGGGAAATCAGGGATTCTGTCTTATTAATGTACACAGAGAGCGTTCTCCCTGTCAGCACGCCTCGCTCCGATCGGGGGGCTTCTAACAGCCGTTTACCAGGGAACAAACGGCAGCGGACAGATGAGCTTGACAGGGACTGTCATCTGAGCATCTGCCGCCTTAACACTTCAGGAAAGTACAGCTCTACCTTTAGCACGTTAGCTCAACTTTAATTAACGAATGGATTTGTTTTGTCAGGGAGAACGCAGATGGGCCGTGATGTGACGTGAAGGCGCCCAAAGAGAAAATCTCCCATCTAGATATGATGTACAGTAAGTACTGTAGATATAGGACACATAATCTTTAGCAAACATTGTTTTTATTTACAGAAAAACACACAGTCAACAGAACTGTACCGGCGGCCAGTACTTCCTGAATTCCCTGTGTAAGTAAACGCTAGTAAAATGCCGCCACATACTGTACACTATACAAACTACTGTATGTCTTTTCAACCACTGCAAAAACAGCTGTGTGTGTGTGTGTGTGTGTGTGTGTGTGTGTGTGTGATTGTAGAATGTGGATAAACATGAGGTCACAGCAGGTCTGACCACTCCTCACATCATATCTCCCCCTCCTGCCCAACCGGCTATTTAACTGTGCACATTCCTGTCCCTAAATGAATTTACAATTTAGTCAGAACTACGCCATGCATTACACCCAATCAGACAAGCACTCCGGAAGGATCCTCACAAAAAATAAGACAATAATTCATCTCAGTTAAGGCGAAATATCTACATTTATTCCATCTTCCCGGCCTGCCATAAAATACCTGACAATAGTTCGTTAATGATTCCCAGTAAATTCCTTAAAATTGTAATTTGTCATTCTGTCACTTCATTTGTGACCTAAAATTTCTCACTAGAGGCATCATCAAATAAATTAATCACTACCCAGGATCCATTTCTCCCTTGTGCGTGCTATTATGCCCAGTCTCTCTGGTGTTTCTCTTCATTTACATATATTTAATGGCCCAGTTGAGGCTGGTTGTGCCTTGCGACGCACACATCACATGGCAGGTGGAATATTCCCACCGCCACAGTCTGTCTGCTTGCGGTCTTTGGCGGGTTTGGAGGAACCACTGTCGTCTTGGTAACTCCCTGGTTCACAGCTGAACAGAGACTGTGTAAAGCTGCGAATGTTCAGGTAGCACACAGGCTTAAGCCTCTAGTGACGACGCGAGGATGTGATGCTCCTTACTTTACAGGAACCATAGCTTGACTTTGGAAGGCCTGATAACAACACCAGCACTCGCTTAGATGGGATTCGTATCGACTGTAAAACAATGGCAGGTTTGCGACCTGATAAATCGTGCCTCTGGCATGAAGTGCACAGGACTTAGTGTGAAGTATTTCATGATGTTAAGTCTGTACTTAACATCATGAAATACTTCACACTAAGTCCTGTGTAATTTCAGTTTCTGTTGTCCCTCAAGTGCTCATATCAGGGCCCAGTTCCTTTTTCTCTCTCTCTTTCTCTCTCTCCCTCCCTCCCTCCCTGTCCCCTGGAGTGACATCTCCTTCTCTGGTCATCTTAATCACAACGGCTGCACTGACCCTGTGGCTGTTCAGCAAACTGTCTCTCTCACCATAAACTCTGTGATTACACCAGTACCCCCACCCTCCCCCCATGACTAAGAGCATACCCAGTAAAGCTTTAGGTTTGTAAGCCATGGCACCCCCCCCCCCCCCCCCCACACACACACTAAAATACTCCCGATGGCCTTTCAGAGACGAGAACGTGTCGTGTGTGGACTTCCGTCCTCATTAAGGGTTTGTAACACTTGGAGAACATGTGAATATGCTGGGAGCAGTAGCAGAGGAAACATCAGCGTCCTCGTCAACAGACTCCGCCCCCCCTCCCCACGCAACCGCCATGTTTAAAAAAAAAAACTCACAGCCCATTTCAAGTGAAATTAGCATAATTAAGAATTAACATGCTTTAATTGTTGGATTTGATGCAAACAGCTAATGTGTCACTTAGTGTGCCTGCTAAACGCTTTGTCACTTGGGCTACCGCTCTGGGGGACATCATGCAGTACAAGTCCATGCATGCTCTGTGGAAGTAGGGAGGTTCCATACAGTGTAGATATGAGATCCCAGGAGCAGCTTGCCAGCTTTAATCGTATAGCCGCCAAGATGGAGTTGTCTAGTGCTGTGATCAAGGAAGTTTCTGAAGTCATGGAGGGGACTTAACCTGGGTTACAATATGAGCAAGGGAGGGAGGAAGACGGGACAGGAAATGTTAGAGGTGCAGAATGGCCTAACCTGGCTACCGCCCGGCAATAAAGTCTGGCATTTCTAGGGAGCAGGGAGGCTGTGGAAGGCCATAACTCTTTGGGTGGTGGATGAGCTGTCCTTTCCGCGTTAGCTTTGTGATCCAAGTCAGAGAACATCAAAAAGATGTTGTTTAAGACTTCAAAAACAGGTGTGATGTTGGCTTGAGACCCAGACCACCACACCGGGCTTCTGTCAAGTTCATTTGAGTTTGGGAGGACGTATGTTTTTGTATAGGCAGTCGTACTGAATACTACGTATAAATTACCTACATGGAACTCATGGCTGTGTCACAAAACAATACAATGCTAATGATGTTTTTACCGTGTTCTTGCTTGTTGTTGTACTGGATGGACGGTGAGGAGATACAATAAAAAACAAACAAACAACAACAACAACAACAACAAAAACAACGTCTTACTGGTATTATGTTGCAGCCTGAGCATAAAATATACATATTGCTGCCTTATACCATTTATGAAGCATCACCTGAAGTGTGTTTTATCTTCAATCTCCACATGCGTCCTGTCAGTCCAGCACGCTTTGTTCTGCATTCTGGGGGATGTGATTATCACTCCCTTTATTTTCACAATACTAACTTGTGATCTTCCATCATTCCATAAAACAATTTCATGCTTTTTGAATTTAAATATTTATACAGCCCTTCTCTCTTAAAAGACTCCTCTCTCTCTCTCTCTCTCTTTTTTTCTCTCTCCCTTTCGCACAATGTAACAGAGCCTTAAATTAAAGGGAGTCTGCCGAGCTTGGAGGTTTTCCATATTAATCTACATTTAATATTCATCTCAAAATACGTTTTCCTATTAATTAAAAGTAAACCATGTATTGTATGGTACATTATCTCGCTAACGGCCCCATGTGGAGATTATGAAGTGGAAAACTAATGGTGTAGACTTTAGCATTTGGTTTTTTCCTGAGTCATTTACATACGAGGATGGCGATGTATGTGCAAATAAGCAGAACCCCCCCCCCCCTCCTCTCCTTCTCCTCCCCAGTTTAAAGAGGAAGTGAGAGAAAGAGTGTTCCCCTTCTCTCCTCAGCCAGATCAGGTAATGAGATGCCTGGCGCCCTCTATTACTGGGAGGATGAGAAATCAGATTATTAAGGAAAGGCATGTGGCAGTAAGAAAAATCTGTTTTTTTTATTTATTCCATCACCTCAAGAAACAAAGCTGACCCCTGTGTTCCGTTCATTAAATCTCCCCTCCTCTAATTTATCACGGTAAACTATCACACCGTTTCTGCTGAGCTATCAGAAAGCTGCAAACTTGTTAGGTATGTACGCCTCCAAAGGGACATTTGGATATCAGTTCTACATACTGAACACGGCTTAATTCATGTTTCCCTATGAACAACGGCAGGTACATTAGCATACAGGAAAGTTCAGGAGAAACAGGATAAAGTATGTTTTCTGCAAACACACTGTATGCACTTCTAATTATTTCAAGGACACAAGGTGGTTGCAGGCGTGGCTCTTTGGGTGCAGACACTGTACCACTGACATGATTATTTGTACAAAATAAATCTTTCAAGGCTGGGTTGAGTTAACTGGAGTTTGGAAAGTGGGATCTTGTGACATTATTTATGTTCTTTAAAATGACCATGTGAAAGCTGGGGACTGCTCTCTTCACATCAGGACAGGGACTGTCACATGAATCCAGCGCTTTTCTTTGTCGAAGATCTCAATCACGTCGAAAGCGTCATGTCCGCCATCGGTCCGGTGTGGACCTCCTCTGAACGGCCGGCAAGCCAAAACAAAGCCCTGCGCATTTTGGGGGCATATTCACATGTGATCTTTAAGACTTCACTGTGTTTCATTTTCAAAGCTTTTCGCCCTTCGGAATAATTGTGAAGAAAATCTCCCTTCTGCCTGTCATCCATGTCTGGGGATCGTTAATCAGGGCTATTTGGAGCTGTTTGGCATGGGGGGGAGGGGGGGTGGAGGGGGGGGCGGCTAGAGAGAGAGAGATGTGAGAAATGTCCCACCAATCAGCTGGCTGAGTCAGTGCCGTGTGGCTAACCGGGCCAGACTCCTGTGCGGGAGACGGCGTCCGCCCGCGTGTCACCACGACTCAACGTCCTGGCGGACGAGAGGCGACACGGCACCGAGCAGCCAACCAATAGGTGCACAGACCGAAGAGGGCTACACCAATCTCTGCCTCTGGCATAGCACAGTTTGCACATAGCACTCTTTCCTACAGTATACAGCACATTAGTCAAACACATGCTGTAAGCAGCGAGCGCACATTATACAAGTCCACAGACCCTCAACCATGGATGTCTCTGGTACTGTAGGTCTAGCTGGCGGGAGGTGGTTGGTGATAGGGAACACAAAGGAAAAAAACATAATTAGACTGAATTAATTGGTAGTGGGGTGCTAGCGCCCAGAAGTAGCAGTCTCTTACTTTCTGATCCGTTCCAGCGTGTTGATCCATTTAAGCAGTAATACAACTGCCTAATCGGTGCTCTCTAATCCTATTTCCAGATGCTTAGACCCATGAGTTCTTGCAGGTGCAGGGTGAGAAATTGGGTATTTATTTATTTTTGAACCCGTAATCACACCAGCTTTAATCACGCTACCTATCTCCACAGCCCTCAGCGCCCCTGACGGAGGGCCACAGCGGGCCCCACAAAGCCGCGCCCGCCGGTCAGAATGAGCCGTCTTAGCGGACACGGCCGCCGGGACCCTCGCGTCGACAAAGCCCCCCTGTGTAATTAATATGCACGGTGAACCGCTCCCCGCGTCGCTGCTAAAGCGATTGGAATCATGCACATGAAAAATTTAATCGGAGGGGGTGGGGGGGGGCGGGGTCGGGGCGGGGGGGGGGGGCTGTCCGATGGTGGACACGGCTGTCAAATTGCATCTGATTGCGAGGAAGGTTCCAAGTGTTTTTTTTAAATGTCCTTTAAGATTGAAATTAAGGCTTTTTCCCTCTAAAATGAATATTATGGACATTTGGCTCAGTTGGGGAACCCGTGGCCCACAGAGTTCATTTTAATCCCAGTGGGCAATTACACTTACAAATGATATCCTGAAATTAAATCATGTTTACAGTTAATTAATTTAAACACTTCGTTAAAAGTAAGTGTTACACTAATTCAAAACTGTTGTTTTTGTGGTCATACTACTAATGGGAAGGTGGTGTGTGCGTACGCGTGTGTGTGCACGTGCGCGTGTATGTCTGTGTGTGTGTGTGTGTGTGCATGTCTGTTGTATATTTAGATTAGACAGATGATCAGACAGTAATCCTCTGCAGTGACATTTCTCTGGTTCTGTTCTTGTCTGGATAGAATCAGTGTTGCAAGTTCATTGTGACCTGACAATGATCATCTTAAAAAAAGAATGAACTAGTTCACATTGTAGCTAGGTTTAGCTAATATTAGCCATATAAAACAAATATCAGCCTCTGTAAATTACCTACCTGTCAAGGGAGACAGAGTGTATTCTTCTTCATTGAGGCAACATATTTTAAGCTTGTAAGATCTCAGGTTTGCTCACAAAAACATTCCTGCAGGGCTATCTAATGATGAATCCCCCACTGTTTCCAGGTACCCAAATGATTTGCATGTATACTGACTATTCCCACAAATTCATATTTTCCAAATATTGAGTTAATTAATGATTTGTGTGGACTGTTGTTTCACATTTTTATAATGAATGTGCATTACTGTACTGTCACAGAGTCCATTTTGACAAATAGGTAGGCGGGTGGATATTTAAAAAAAAAACACACAAAAAACATCCATGGCTGCTAAGGGGTTAGATTTTGAATTAATTGAGGAAAATGAATTCAGCAGTAATGGGCGCTGACAAGAGACGCTGGCAGCTCTGATGCCAATGATTGATGGTTGATGCCCTCCTGGGCTCATGACAAAAAAATGCTTCTTTTTTTTGGTTGTTCCCAGTTTACATCATTATTTAGAGTTGTGTTAATGTACGAGGGCATAAACAATCTTAAGTGTCTACGGTCATTTTCCTAGATGCTTTATATTTTCAGTATTTCCAGAGAATATTTGGTCCTCTTGTCCCCCATACCAACCGTCCTATTAATCAGTTGTTTCCCGTGTCTGATGGAGCCAGGGTGTGGCGTTTCAGAGGAGGCGGTGGGGATGAGCGCGTGGGTGTTGAGTGGATTTAGGGAGGTAGTCCAGCCCCCCCCTGGAGGGGCGTCATCTCTGACCTGAGAGGAGGAGGAGGAGGGGCTGGAGGCGGGGGGGGGGGGGGGGCTATCACAGCTCCCATCATGCCCTTGCCACGGTCGCTCTCTGACAGAGGCATCATGTTGATCAGATAGCCGTGTGGGTCTCACTGCATTACACGTGTCACAACCGCCAACCATGATCACGTCGGCACCCCGCTGGGCTCCGGAGCGAGGGGGGGGGGGGGGGCGCGTTGGACAGAGCCTCCGTCCTGGCTGACATTTCCCCAGCATGGTGGGGAGAGGAGGGGATGGCAGAAGAGCCCCCATCCCCCCAGTACCGGCCCCCCAGCCCCCCCCCCCCCCCAGGCCTGGTGGCGTACCGATGCCAGGCTGGACGCAGGGGCGGCCTCAGGTGCTGCCAGTCCTGCTTACCTTTATTGTGCCTCCTGGCGTGACGCCCGTCAGTCCCAGCACGCGGTCTACTCCGATACCCCTGCTTATTAAAACTCACCGGAAAGAACAAGCACTTGAGGATTAGTACAATTTAGATTAGATTGCATGGCGGAACTTTCAGGGCTTACTCTAACTTTCGGTCGCTCTGGAACGTACGTACAGTACAGTACAGTGTGTATTTGATCTGGTATTGGCTCTAGCAGAGTATCATGTGAAAAGTGAGCAAGAAGAGAGCTTAGATCCTACTCAAAATGGACGATTTAAAACATTTTTATCATCATCAAATATGTATAAGATTGTGAATGATTGATTTTAATCTCCCTATCCTTCTGATAGAAAAATGAAACGCAAGATACTCTCCCCACGAAATGGTAGTGTGTCGTTTGTTGGTGGCACTTAATAGAAAAAGTAGCTGCGGTTCTTCGAGGAGCACAACCCCGATGTGTTCCTGTTGTTTTTCATCCCGGAGGCTGAATACAAGCCTCTGGACGGTGTTGAAACAGATAGATTTATTGGTCCTTTGAACTGGACACTATTATCTGGTGACTCGGGGGACGGCGGAACTTCCCAAACAGGACTGGGCCCTGTCACGCAGTCGATGACAGCTAAATTGCTCCACTCATGGGGAGCGTCCCCCTTGCTGAAGCCGCCCGCTGCAGAGTGCCAGAGAGATACAGGTATAATTGCACCCAGAGGAACTTGGGAGCCTAAATAGCGATCCAGCCTGCGCGCGTCTCAGTGAACACAGTCCTCTGTGTCGTCTTCAGGAGGAGAGAGGGGGGATGTTTTATTCCCTCTATGGTAACTCCGGAGACGTCTCTTTGATGTATTGCAGAGTTTCCGTTGTTTACTCTTGAGTTCCCGTTTTCCTCTGTTGGTAAACACTGCGTCGTTGATTGGATGAACCCTAACATGCTCTACATTTGTAAGTGCAGAGGCTCGGATACTCTAACTACTGTTGTTCATAATAAGGGAGTCAGTCCTCCCATTCTAAAATAATAGTCCCAACTGCTGTTTCTTTATTTGTCTCAAACAGATGAAATAAAACAGAGTTCAGGCGTCAACACTTCAAATTATGAAATGGTACAATACCTGAGCTTTCATGTCGTGTTTGTGTCGTTGAGGTAACAGCTCATGTCTCCAGGACCAGGGGAGGCGACCAGACCACCAGACCTGTGGATGGATCTCTCAGCATTGGCCACAGTGCTGCTGCGTCCTCAGTGAGGGGCATTGGGGCGATTGCTCACTGACCATTAGTGCGCTCCAGTGCTCTATGACCCACAGCCTGTCAGGTCCTCCACCGAGCTGTGAGACCGGGACTCTTCCCGCTCCACAGAAACTCAACCGAGGAGGTGATATGCCACACAAGCCTGGCACTTGGAACACTTGAACGAGCGCACACGACACGAGCGCAAACAACAGATGAAATAAAACAGAGTTCAAAACAAAATGATTTAAATGGGTAGTTCAGAATTTTGGACATGGAGCCTCATTTACAACTTACCCATAATGTTGTTGATTGATGGAGAACATTTTCAGCTGATTCCATGCTGTCTCTCGTTGGAGAGTTAGCGGCATGCTAATGCTAGCACAATCAAGCCAAAATGACTAGCATTCAAGGAAAACTCACTTATAAACACTCCAAACAAGTAAGGATCGCCAGATAAACTAAACTCCTCATCAAAGTCCGACATATCCCTTTCGAACGTGGCCATTACAACTTCTTGTTGTGTTGATAGTAAGAGAATAGTCTGCTCTTCTTTTCCTTATTGTTGTGAAAACAATAGTGCTGGCTAGTTATGTATCACTCCGCCTCCCTATTTACAGAGAGAGCCATGTAGGACTGAACAAAAAAATGGGTTCAACGATAATTGGACTTCAAAAATTATGGTATAAAAACTCAAATGAGCCCCCAACAGACTGTCCTCATATTTGATTTGATTTTGATGCACTGTGGAGTGCTTAAGTGAGCTTTCTTTGAATGCTAGCCGTTTGTACTGCATTGCGCTAGCATTAGCATGCTGCCAATGCTGTAACGAGAGACAGCATTGCATCAGCTGAAAATGTTCTCCATCAATCAAATACATTATGGGTATGTCGTAAATGAGGCTCTATGTCCAAAATTATTAACTACCCCTTTAATGACAATGTAAATACAGTGTGTTGTACAATCTCAGTGGACAGATTCAAGGTAATGTTTGAAGTTTATGCTATCGTTTGCATTTTGGATACCAGGCCAAGCCCCGCCTCCACCCCTCCCTCACAGTCGTGCTGTGTGTTAACCTGGCCGTGATCATGGGGGGGGCACAAGTCTTAATTCTCCCAACCTCTATTTTCACAGCGGTCTTCATAGTCAATAATTTCCTTTAAGTAATGTGGATTGGTGTAGAACAAACAAATGAGTCTCTCTCTCTCTCTACTCCTGTGTAACAGAGGAGGTGCTGTGAGTGGAGAGAGAGAGGGAAGCAGGTTTAACCCCCGCTGTCCCTCCCTCCCTCCCTCCCCCCAGCCGGTCTCCCCCCCTCGTACCTCCCCGCTCCTCTCTCCTCCAAAGGGCCAATACAAACAGCATTATTTATGCTCAGCAAAACACCCCTTAATTACTCATGAACCATTGCACGCCCCAGACTGCACCGCTCCCCGCCACCAACCCACAGGCATTAAACACTCTCTAAAAGCTCGCTATTTGATATTAGCACACTTGAGCCTCCCAGAAAAAATAAAACAAAATAAAAAATAAATAAATAAATGAGAGAGTGATTTACATATGCATAGCGACTGATATTTATACTCTGGTTGGCGGGTCCCTGAAGGGGGTGTCTTATTACCCTCGTCCCCGGGTCCTGGCCAGGAGGCGGGGGAGGCGGGCAGGTGATTAATCCCAGACCCTCCAGGAGACCACAATTGGCTTCCATAACAAGAGGAGGAAGCGGCCTTTCTCCAGGCCTTTTCTCAGGAGCCTTCACACTCGCTTGTCTTCGCAATTTGTTTTGCACGGTTTATCTTAATGTGTCATACATACAAATAGATACGTTCCTATTGGTCAAAGTTGTTTTTTTTCCTTTTTTTTTCCGCCGGTATATGTGTAGCAGGAGAAGCCCAACTTTTAGTGTCTGCTTCATGTTTTAAGCCTACATCTAGGGGAAAGTATGGCTTTTTATGTTGCACATGTTGTTTTTTGTGAGAGGGTTTACCTGCTCTGTGTATCGTCTTATCTGCGGTGGAGGAAATTACGACTACATCTTCAAATACCGCGGCGTAGCGCTGAGGTCGTGTGCTGGGGACTCTGGAACAGCCGTGATAAGCGCCCGACGTCTTTGTAGCTGTCACTGTGCGGAGATCAAAGTCCAAGGCCTGTTGTCATAGTATTCCTCTTCCCATACCCAGAAATACCAGGACGCGTGGGTCACACGTTCGCCAACACAGTTAATGGCCAAAGAATTCACTTGTACTTTATCGTGCACTGAGAAGGATGTTAACTGGGTAAAATCACACCGTGACAAGTTATAGGTGCAACAAATATAATAGCCTGGTTTTCATCATTAACAATCCCTTTTGTTAACCCTATGGAGTCCTAATGAGCTCTTTTCCATGCAGCGTGAGAGACCTTGCTTTTTAAAGCAAACAAACAAACCCCACCCGCACGGCGGCCATGAAGACACAATTCCAATGCACCGTCTAATTACTAGTAGTCCTCAGACTGTCCTCCAGCCAGCCTCCGTCTTCCTCGTCCTCCCCGCCGTCGGGACGCTCATTCATTAGTAATAGCAGCGAGGACGACGCCACACTCAGAGTCCTACCTAATTACATCATCACATCCAAACAGTGCAGCCCTCAGCTGCTGCGTGGAGTTGTGTACCGCTAGAAACCCTGTGCTTCTAATTGCTGCTTTAGTTCCTCTTCCCCATGACAGGGCAGTGATAGATCATTATTTTCCTCCAGCAATTTGTTATATTTCTATGCTATATAATTGGATCAGATTAATTATTATGATTAATGGCTGCAGGGTTTCCTATGTGTAGCCATTAATACTGCTGGTATCAAACGTACAACATATACAAATTGAGGGTGCCAGAGTGATGGCAGCTGAGCATGTAATGTCCAAGGCTCTTTAACTGTTCAGTTTAACATCTCTACTAGGGAGGGTTCAGACTGTGCAGACAGAGGCTTGTCTTAATGGTCTGTGGTAGATTCACATGATAAGCTTGAGTAGCACTGTCCCTCTGGATCAATGGTATCCAGTATTTGCACTAGATTAACACCTGCCTTGTCCCAAAAAATATAAAAAATCGAATCAAATATGTACTTTTTTTCTTCTGCTGCTGGTTTGAATTGTTTGTGCTGGTTTGCTTGTTAAATCGATAATATATCATTATATCTAGTAGTGTGTTTGGCTGGTTTCTTCTCTTTCTAGACCTAGGCTACATGATGCACTGCTTTGATCAGCCTATTTACAAACTGTATTACCAGACACGCCCAGTGCACTTTAATATACCACCCTTTCAAGTTTCCCAATGATAGTTTCTTAATGAGAAATTTAACTGTCATCTGATGTCTCTAAATCTAAAACCCCCGCCTGAAATTGTGTCGTCCCCAAAAAATACAGTCCAGTTAGCGTGGACGGACAGTAGTCAATTCCCTGTGCATGGGAATGGCTCATTAAGGGGCGCGACGTTTGTATACGCCTGGCACCGGTCGGCATGCACAATGGATTTATGGTGTCACTCAGCTCTGGAGAGCAACTAATGAGGGAACCCAGGCTAGCAGCGTCCGAGTGGGGCAATTCCACACTCCATCCATCCAGCCGAGGAGGGGGGTAGGGGGTGGGGGGAAGGGGGGATGTGGGGGGAAGGGGGGATGTGGGGGGGGGGGGGGGGGAAGGCAGTGGAAGGAGGACACATCCCTCATTACGTGAGTGTCTCAGGAGCTTTCTTTAATATTTTAATAAATAACATCAGCCCAACAAGAAATTAATGAATAGTATCATTAATAATGAGCCGCAGCCTTGCGGTGATAGGACGGATATTAAATTGAACCACGGTGGGGGGATCTCCAGAGACCTGCGCTGCTTCCAGCAGCAAACAAGGCCGGTGGAGGAGGCAGCCGTCGCTCCGTGCCAGCAGCTTTTACAACAGGTTGAATGTAATAAAGGGGGGATTTTCGCGGCGATGGAGTTAAGCCCTCGGAAATCTGCTCATGTAGATCGCCGTGAAAGGCACTGCCGAATGTGATCCTTAATTAAACTTTAATCAAGATAATGCTGTTTGCGGTAGCAGTAGTAAAAAATTAAACCCCCCTCCCCCCCGATCTCCAGCCAGACCACCTCTATCCTTTCTCAGGTCGTAACCCCACTTAGTAGCACCATCTCTCACTTTTGGATGTTTCTTTATTTGCTAAGTTTGATTCCTCCATACTTTCTCTTCTATCCCTGGTACAGGACAGAAGCTTCCAGAAGGCCCAATACTTTCTTTACAAAGTACAGGTAGCGGCTCTACCAGGACTGCATGTGTCTTGTTGAGGTTTTTACCACAGTGCTTTTGAGAAATGTAAACAACCATTAGCATTTTGAAGGAAATTTCTGTTACAATATTACTCAGATATTAAGTCGCACTTCAATCAGATGCAGGAGTCATGTTGCTTCCTGATAATTACTGTTACATCACCCATATGATGGCAGTATAGTAGAAGCTCAAAGTCAAATACTGTAGCTCAAAGATCCCACAACAAATCCTACTCTCTCATGTTGGATTTCAAAATAGACAAACAGAGCATTCAATGTGTTAACGTTAAAAGACACAAAGAGCAATGGCATGAACTTCTTAGCATCTTAACAACATTTGTATGATATACTGTGTGAATTATAGTGTGACTGCCATTATCAGTGGTACAGTATATACAGTAGTTTTCATAGTAATGATGGCTGTATTTACCCTGTAAACCACCAACCTCAGATAAGTAATGATATTAGGTTTGCATTACACTACCATAACTAATGGATTCTTATAAAGGTGGCGTTTATTAAAATCATTTAGCACCAAGATTGCTCAGCAGCTTTATCTTAATGTAATGCATTTTTCTATTTTTTTCCCACAAAATATGGGCTATACTGTAGCATCTCGTTAACCCATTGCGCAAATGGCCGTGTGAAAGCACAGCATCTCATCTGAAAGGTAAAACACATTCATTTACATGGAGCAGATTTGGGTCAGTACATTTACATAATAGTATGCATTATTAAAGGAAGTAAACTATAAGGCAAATGCTTATAGTTCATCATGCTGGTGTGTTACTCACATTGCATGAAGTGAGAATGTGTCTCTGTGGTTGTATAAATTATATGGTTGTATGTCTCTTTTTCCTGAAGGGATATAAGTTTGTGAATAATATACTTATGCGTATGCTAGCATGCAAGTTGATATATGTAGACTTGCCAGACATTATCCCGGCAAAGTATTCTGGCAACTTTTTTCAAATGTTCAAATTTAGAATGAAATTCTCCCCAAAATGAATAAATTCTAATACATTTTGACTGTCGTATAAATGTTTTGATGAAGGGCAGAACAGCTCACAGCTGTACAGTATGTTCACTACATGTATGATATCTATTAATTCCCGGCTGTTTAGAGAAATACCCGTATTTTTTTCATAATAAAGTGTGGACTATGGTGAATCACCAGAACGCTTTGCCAGCTGTCACAGCGAAATGAAACCATATGAACAATGCCTGTGATGATTAAAATACATGTATAGATGAATGACTAATTAGACATTCACTCTGCTCTTCATCATCAAGTCAATGAAATGTCTATGGATAGAACAAGTAAGTACACAGTGAACCTGTCCTCCACCCATGATGCATGTCGTCAGCATGAACAGTTGTTGAATGTGTAAGTGTAGTGGGCTTTTCTGGTTAAGATTTATCTATAGAGCCGGCATATAGGCCCATCATATTTTTGTTTGGTGTACAATGTAAGCATTTATTCAAAAGTAAGTAGTGAATTAAAATTGATTGAGAATATACAATATATATCACATAAAAGTGATTGAAATAGTTAGCGGCAATAAGGGGATTTCCTACCACTAGATGGCAGTAAGAAATTTGTTTACGAACAAAAGGCCTACAATTTATAATATGTATGTTTAAGGCACGGGGGCAGTGCAAAGTTATGGGCCATAATTTGACAACACAGGCAGAGACTGGTAGGGGTTAGTCATTGAAGTTGGACGCTATTACTGTAGGACGCTATTGCTCTGATATCAGGTGGTTTAATTAATTTTGAAAAAACTGAAAAAATCAGTTATTGTAGCTTTAAGATAAAAAAAAGAACCTCAAGCAATTAAAACATTTTGTATGACAAACAAAGTAATGAAAACGACAATGTTTTCAAAAATAGAATGAAAAAAGGGCATACAATAAGATGGTGTGATGAGCTACTGTTCATTTAGAATGTGTCCACAACACAACGTGTTTTAGTACGTTCTTGAAACACGGTCTCTGCCTCCCTCTGCTGTCCGTATAGTTGTAATGCCACCAAAGTGGATCTGCTCAATGCATTCTACAGGGTCTAAGAACAAGCACCAAAAGAGCTACTGAACACCTCAAGCTCTGAACTCTGTGGATTTAGAAAGTAGACGGGCCCCTGAGTAGAATTGACTGTACTTTTACTGTGACACCAAGCATTGTTTTTATGAACAAAGCTAAATGTACTTATCAATGAGAAAAATGAATTGTGGCGAGCTCCCCCTGGTGGTGGTCTCTGGTACATGTGTGAAGGACGAATAAACGCACGGCGAATGCACGCACGGACGCACTTATGTGCAGGGGTCAAAGTAATACCCCCCTTACATCCCTCGATGTCATCGGGTGGGGGACAATTAACCCTATAATGACTATCATTAAAAAAGGCTCTAAAAATAACTTCTAAGTAAAATGTCCATAACTATTGTTATTTTATTCACACAATAAGGAGATACATCCACCTGTTGTGGTCATTTGTTTATGTGTAGTATATAAAAAGATTTTAATTCATATAGGTCATATAACACGCAAAGTGGGGCAAAATCTCTGTATTCAATACCGATCAATATCTCTGTAATCAATACTGATCAATATCTCTGTATTCAATACTGGTCAATGTGGATCTAATGCTCACTAAAACCCATAAAGCTGTGTTAGCTGTCTACAGGTATTTCCTTTAAGAGTACTTTATTGTTAATTATGGATAGTAGGCTTAATTAAATATGCGTGAGTGTTTCTCATATAGCTTCAATAGTAATCTAAGTCAAAGATACCAACAATCTTAAATTTTGTGCTAAACGTTTCCCCTACTCCGTCATATTCAGAATACTCTTTGGTTTCAGCCAAAGTTTCGTTGCATCTAGAAGTGGATCCATTTTTGTGAAACAACTTGTCCTGTGAGGAAGTTGTTGGCCTTCATACGAGGTAAGAAAGCATCATGGCCATAGCCTTCACCACCTGAAAAATTAGCGTGGTGAAGTGACTGATTACATTGCCACCGTCTCCTGCTCTGTTGCTCGTTCTAAAACGGATACTCAGCAGAACGGGCCTTTTTTTTCTTTCATTTTGTGCTGTCTGCATGAGTAATTACCTCCCTGATTTCTGAGATGCAATTGCGTAGCTCCACATTAGAGCAATCCTAAGATTGATAGAGGCCTCTCTCCTAAAGGATTAGATTTCGGTTGTAATTCCACTGTGTAGGTCATTCAGACAGTCACATGCTAAAAAAGTTTAATTTGTCCATGTTTTTATTGGACAGCCAGCGATGGCACCTGAACAGATGAGGTGGACAAAGACCTGCAGCTTCATTTCTGTTTTTGTCTTTGGCTCCCTTGAGCTGCTCTTCACATGCAAACGTGAGACACCATGTGTGTGTGTGTGTGTGTGTGTGTGTGTGTGTGTGTGTGTGCGCGCACGCTGTGTGTGTGTGTGTGTGCATACTGTGTGTGTGTGTGTGTGCTCATGCGTACTGTGCGTGTGTGTGTGTGTGTGTGTGTGTGTGTGTGTGTGAGTGTGTGCGTGTGCGTACTGTGTGTGCATGTGCGTACTGTGTGTGTGCGTGCATACCGTGCGTGCGTGCGTGCATACTGTGCGTGCGTGTGTGTGTGTGCTTGCATGTTGTTGGGAGTGCTTGATAAAGAAAACAAGCCAGGGCTCTCTGTGACTGGTGCTGAATACTGTAGGAGGAGGCACAGACAAAGACAAATGACAAGCGCTCCCATCTCCATGGCGCTGTACATCTTTTAATCATAATGGCCAAACAATGAACAACGCCGTAGCCACGGCGATGGATGAGCCAGGCGGGCGGAACCCACCTCTTTTCTCCCATCAGCCCCGTTGGCCCGATGAGTAATGCATACAGGGTCATGGTGTAAAACCCGTGCCCCAAGGTCAGAGCACTGACACTTAATTGTTTGTCCTGTCATGTGTCACTTCCTTGAAATTTCATATCTGACCCTTGTTACCCTTCTGTGTTTTTTTTTTCTTCTTCTCTCTTTTAATCCCCCCCACTGTGACAGAAAGATCAGGACTGTGCTATGATCAGGATGTGTCAGATTACGCGTGTCCCGCTTGTCACTTCAACGCAGACGTACGTGTGTCGTGTTTTCTACCGACAAACCAACACCAGAGGGAAGACGCGTGTCTGTTTCCTTCTGACAAACTGCCCTGGTTTGTGTCCCTGATGCCGTATGAATGTATGGGTTCCTTTACACACTCCTTACTTTGACTGTCATCCATAACAATGACAGAGCGATTCCCATTTCTGCATTATGGTCCATATGCACTGTAGCTGTTGCAGCATACTGTAGCACTGTTATGTGAGAACAGACTCTCTTCATTACTCTTCAAACACTACTGCGACACTATTTTGATGAATTTAAGTGCAAATACCATTCTTTTTGAAAATTACCCCTGGTATCAAGGGTTAAGCCCCTCCTGTTGAGGGCTTCAGTCTAGGGTATAAATCTAGCCTAATGAAATGGGAGGAAACTGACAGATATACAGCGGAGAATGGGAAAGCCATTACAAATGAGATTATAAATGGGAAACGGCATCAATCAGAGTGTAATATTGCGTTTCCCTTCCAACAACCTACTGTACAAAATGACGCGCACCGATCAGAAATGGCAATATTTATTGGAGAATATCTTTTTTAATGACATGTAAATATGAATAGTTTCTGTGTTGAGTACATGTACGCGCACATACAGTATGTTCATGTGAGTGTCTATTTATTCTTGTGTATGTGTTTGTGTGTGTGTGTTTGTGTGTGTATCTATTTATACATTTTCTTTTTTTTTTAACTTGACCCTAAACATTGTGAATATTGTAATTGACCTGTCGAACACTGGAACAGCACCCTCAGCACAGCTGGTTGGCACCTGATGTGGGTTTGGTTATGACACAGCGGAAACCAGCTGCCGTGGAACAGCATGAATCAGCATCAAACACAGCTGCAGCCTGCCTTTATTGGTGATTAGTATAGCTGGCTGCAGCCTCATTGATATTCGCCATCTGTAAATGACAGTCATTTGCATAGCGGGCTGTGTGTGTGTAAAGCAGCTGTATGGATCATTGCATTAACACTAGCCTGTAGTCAAACATCTGGAGCCGCGTGGCGGGCCGCACAGCCAGACGTTCCCCCAGCGTCACCAGACAGATGGCATCTACCGCGCCGGGTCTCAGCAAATCTCTGGAAGAGGTACTCCTCTAATTGGCTGCGATAATCTCACCGTACACACACACACACACACTCCGTACGGCAGTCCTGTTTTGAAATTAAGATTGAGATTACGTTTGCATGTCAGCGATGCTTGGATTACGATCACAGTTTGGATTTTGGCGTGACGCTTTCTCTGTGTTGATGTTAAACTTGAGGAGGTGTTCAGGGTCAGCACTCGAGAGATTCTGTCTTGTTGTCCCTGTAGGTGTCTTTAAAGAGAGAGCATTGTGTTTTCCTTGTAAGGGACACCCCCTGTGGTGTTAACCCTCAGTCCATAAAAGGTTAATGTTTTCACTGTAAAAGGCATGAATAGGCCTGAGGAAATGGACAATTTCCCTGTCGAAACTAAACCGAAACCTCTGTCAATAAAGACATTTTTTTCTTATTTGTAAGAATCAGATCAAGTAGACAAACAAACACAGGGGGGATTTTCCACTGAGAAACTACAAATCAACTCGAAAGCCATTATCTGTAATTTATTGTCTTTTTTATTGTCTTTTGGCATCGTCTGCCATGTGAGACGCACAGAGGATCATCCAAGACTTAACAAATCATCCGAGACTTAACAAATCATCCGAGACTTAACAAATGATGCGCTTGTGTTTGTATGAACGTATTGATCAGTGCAATATTTGGCGAGATATCCCTCTTTATTTGGGGTGTCAGGCTGGCTCCGGATCCGCATGTGGAGTGAGTCTCGTTCTTTTTGCCTCACTGGCTTCCCTAACTGCCCTGCCTTATTGAATAAATTCATGCTGTCACTTCTCATACTGGAAGAATAACTCAAACACAACACATAATAATACAGGAAAAGTAGGATAAAATAATCTTGTCAGGGCTGTAAAAGTGATTGCTTGAAGCCGTAGTGAGCAATCAATAGCCTAATTCCACAATTTATACTCCTAGCGATTGAAGAGGATGGAAGCTCTGATATGTTATTTCTTGGCTCACTGACCAACTTTGACCTTCTATGGGCGTGAGAGTGGGATTAGTGTGTTGTTCAGCTTTAAGAAATCACCTATAAGAATTGGGAGGCTATGTCTGACATTTCAGCTCGGGTCCAGAACCCAAACTGATTAATTCCCAGGAAGCACCAGCTCTTGAGCTTTCACTATCTTTACGACTGCAAATCCCTGATACTCAGCTGACTGAGGGAAACTTAAAAGCAAAGGGGGGGGGGGGCGAGTGAGGCCACTGCTTATTATGTATTCTTCATTTCTGTCTCCCTCTGCCCTCACTGGTTGCCAATCACAGGCTACTCCCTTCAATTAACGGTCTTTTTTATGGGTCATTCTGGCCGACAATTTATAGGTATGAGGGGATGACCAGTATGCGGAGGAGAGGCGGGTGGTCCTGGCTGATGCGGCCGGCCCGCTACCACACGGTGGAGAGACCTCACTGGGCGTCTCTCTGGAACACCTATAGCTGTGGTGTGCTGGGGACATTGTTGCTGTTGCTAGGGCGAAAGCACAAAAAGCAGATCCATGAAATCCTTACAAGACCTACAAGGGGGCCGGAAGCTTCTCTGAAAGGCATGAATTGATTGCAATTAACAGAGAAAATCTTTTCAAATGTTTTTCTGTCCCCTCCGGTGTGGCTAATAACTTAATGATCACAGTAAAATGCACGCAATTTTCCCTCAGTTTGATTCAACCATATTGCTGCTAATTTGCCAGAGATATCCGATCACAGGATGGCTGGGTGAGATATATTGAACCATTGATTCTGTAAGTACTTTAGAAGCGCCACCAACGTTCAGTGGAAACGTAGAAAAGAACATCAGTGTTATTCCTCAGTAGATCCATCTGACTCACGGTGTTTACTTGTGTCTCAATGCCACTGAAGACTGCGGTTTCAAATGAAGATAAATCACCGCCCAGGAATATTTCAATCAGAATCAGAATATTTTTTTCAGAATTAGAATTCAGTAAAAGCAATTGTACTGTACTTGACATACAGTACATAGGATTTTTTTTCCAACACCGTGGTGCTTACAACAACACAACAATGGACAGGTGCAAGGACAGGACGGGACAGGACAGGACAGGACAGGACAGGACAGGACAGGACGGGACGGGACAGGACAGGACAGGACAGGACAGGACAGGACAGGACAGGACAGGACAGTGCAGGACAGGACTAGTAAAGTGCAGTGATACAAACATAGTGCAAAAAGTAGCAGTACAATCGGACAATTGGACCTGTAGGCTGATTTGTCCCCCTTGGAGATGAGTCTTATGAGGCTGCTGTCGTCCGCAAACTTCAAGAGCTTCACAGACAGATGTCTGGAGGTGCAGCTGTTCATGTACAGTGAAAATAGTAGGTAGTAGTAGAACACAGCCCTGTGGGACGCCGGTACTGGTGGACTTGGGGTCGGAGATGTTCTCCCCCAGCTTCACGCGCTGTGTCCTGTTGGTCAGGAAGTCCGTGAACCACCTGCGGGTGGAGTCAGGCACTCGTAGCAGGAGAGCTCGTGCTCCAGTGTGGCCGGGAGGATGGGGTCAAAGGCCGTAAAGCTCCTGTGGTCTCCAGGTGCTGTAGGACGCAGTGAAGAGCCGTTCCTGTGGGCCGTTCCCTTCCCATGAAACCCAATTATCATTAGTCTTGGTTAAAAGCTCATTTAGTTCAGACAAGGCCTTAATTGGGGTCTTTGAAATCAGCCTAAAGGCTGTTAATTACCATTCTAGATGATCTTATAGTACTTTAATTGATTTCCCAACCCCTCAAACAAATGTTGCTTGTTTATCCGTAGTTAAAAACTGCGACCACCTTGAAGGAGTCTTCTAACGGACAGGCTTCGGAAAGTGTCGTCAACGTCTACCTCATGGTCTTCAATAACTGGGACGTTCAAGTCTGGAAGAGGGTGGCCCTGTGCGCCCCTGGAAGAGGGTGGCCCTGTGCGCCCCTCACCACCAGGACCTCACCCAGGTTTCCCTGACTTTAATATTTCCAAGACGAAGAAGGAACATGAGAACGTGGTCACGGACCAGACGTCAGTATAAACTGCAGTATATTAGCAGTACACTAGAAGTACAATACTACAATAAAATCATTAATTCACAGGGTCTCATGTCACTAAAATTATTTTTTTGCGTCTTGCTAAGGCCAAGCTCTTAGCAGAAAACCCTGAATATTTAACTGAAAAAAGTTATCTCATGCAGCTTTAAGAAAGCTGGATACAGGCGTTTACCCTGCTGCTACCAGCTGATTCCATCCACATTCTGCATTTCCACTGTAAATTTTTTTTTTTGTTGTTGTTATATTATATAGGCGCAGCACATTTCACCTTATGTCCCGGGCCAATCAATAGTAGCAGTTGGTGATCAGGAAGACAGTATTCTGCTGTCAGGGGGTCTCACGGGGACCCCGTCTCAAACGGCCGGGGCCACGGACGGCAGGGGAGGTGCAGCACCGCTGATCTGAACTCTGAACCACATCAACGGCACCGCAACCAACCAGACGGCCCTGTCACCACAGCCCCAGAGCCCAGCCGCCCAATCCCCCCATCCTATTGGCTAGCGATCGAGTCAGCCAATTAGGAAGGCCCATATACAATGGCTGTGGCCTGTGTGGTCTGTAACTCAGGGTGAGGCAGATCCTGGGGGGGGGGACCCCTGCCTCGTCACTGAGGACAGAAGGGACAGGGGGTGTCATAATGGTCACTAAATGTCCGTGGTGGTCAATTACAGCTGGTGATTGGCAAGGAGGTGCGCGACCTTTGCTATATTGACCTCCTGGTGGGGCGCCATAACAACAGTGAGGTAACAATCATGGCAGAGGAGAAAGGAGAAAAATGTGATGATCCTTTCTGTTGGTGTTTTGCTTGATCGCTGACTAATTGATATGGAATATTAACTGGTCTGGGCTATTACTGGGCTGCTACTCAAGAATCAAAATACTAAATCAGTTTTAAAATGAATTCAAAAATTTAAACTAATATGTGTTTTTATTGTATACTGCAGTGAGCTTTTGCTCTGGCCTTTTTTATTTCAACTGTAAAAGGGGCTTATAAGGCATGTGAGTGTGTGTGAGTTGTGTGTGCATGAGTGTGTGCGTGTGCACACATGCGTGTGTGTGTGTGTGTGCGTGAGTGTATGTGAATGTGCGTGTGTACGTGTGTGTGAGTGCGTGTACAGGGGGGTTGTGTTGTGACAGACAGGAGAGGGGTAGCTCACACGCCAGGTCCTAAAGAGATTATATTAAAGGAATTTCTCCTGGATTCCGCCCGGGCTCCCAACGCCTGGAGCACAAGGAGCACTTGTGAGGATAATTAAAATGGATGATATAGAATGACTGAGACATGATTTTTGCCCGAAGCAAGACGTCTCCTAAGACGATATAGCCCAACCGTCATGCCACCGCCATTATGTTTTACGTGACCGTTTCACCTTGCTGGAATTATACAGTAGGAGGTAAATACAGAATCTTCATTATTTAATTAAAGATCTACTTATCAGTCAAGACCCCCACAGATCAGCTGAGCTTGTCTTCCTGTGGCCTGTCATGATCCTGGGCAGGCTAAATGTGTAGGGTCTCAATCTCATCACTTTCTATGCGTTTCTAACTGTTCAGAAGTTTAAAGTGTTGATTTGAATGTGGCACCCTAAATGACAGCCACTGGCATTAGCATGAAAATAGAATTGTTAAGGGGATTTCTAGGTATTGATCTTTACAGGAGTTTTGTAATGTTTATCCAGGTGATGTTAGCAGATTTGATCAGGAGAACAGCCAGACAGCCCAGTGACAGACAGGTTGTTATCTACTCTGCTGGGTCAGGTGAAAGGAGAATGTCAAACTCATTATCCGAGCGCACAGTGTCAAAGCGTGAACATGTTCAAAAGCTTAACTTTAAATTATACAAAACAGCTTTAGAGCAGCTTTATCTAAATAATAAGATTCCCTACTCTGTCATTACAGCTAATTATTAGGTATCCAGTAAATGACAGATTATCTCTGCGCAAATAGACTCCCCCACAAATAGGTAGAGGATCGGAGATTTACAACTCCGAGTTGCTCAACACCATTTTATTTTATTAGCTCGTAGGCACATGTATACTCCGGGATTATATTTCGGGACTGTGGTGTTCCTCCGCATCGATCGTGGCCTTATTAATGATAGTGATGACGGTTATCAGCATATGTCGGTCTGGTGCTGGATGGTTCCCAGCCTGCTCCGGTCTTCAGCCTGTAAAGATCTCCCAGACAGCTGTCAGACAGAGAGGAGGGGCCAGGGGGGGCCCCAACCTAAACCCCCTCCAGGGTCCCTCTCTGAAGAATAAATATTGATTGCGGACGGTTTTAATTACTTCCTTAAATTGAGCAATTTTGGTATTCCCACTTGGCTCCCCGTGGAAAATCCATGTAGGAGCGCAGACGCTGGCGGAGGGAGAGGAGCTGAACATGGACTACCATAAATCACGGTGGATACATAATTCATTAAAGCCCAGGGAGAAGGACAAGACAAGATGCTCTGGGTCATTGCAAACAACGTGTCCCTGGTTAGATGTGCAGGACTCTGCGCTGAGATCTCCCCGCGTGACACAACAGGCTCTGGGGCTCAGTCTGACTGTGTAAGATCCGCTCGCGGCTGTTAGCACTTTACATGAAGTGTGCATTAACTACTATGTAACTACATAGTAGTAACATAGTAGTTACTAGTCACACAAGTGGAACGAGGGCATGTAATTACAAATCAGGGTTACACTGTAATTACACTTATGTGTAATTACACATTATTTTTTATTTTCTACTTTTGTAGTCTCCTGTATAGTACCATGTTAACAATGCATCCTAGCTTTGGAATCTTGTTACATGTAACTATACAAGACAGGCTAGGATGCAATCAAGGCTAAAGGTATTTACAATGGATATGCATCTAGCTACAATGTACCTACTCAGGAGTAAACAACTTAAGGGAAAGTGAAACACAATGATATAAACTTTGTAAATACAAAGTACTTGCATTTGTAAAGGGATTTCAGATGTATTTCTGTGCAGTTTCTGGGCAATGTTGTCCCCATGAGCAAGTGAAACAGTAGGAAATAATTTTCTTACATATCTCACAGTACAGAGTATATAACATTTCAAGTTGTTACAATGCTGTTACAGTACATTGAGAAGTACTGCAATTACAGTGTTTCTACTCAGGAAAAAGCAGCTTAATGTAAAGTGAAACACATGCGGATGTACTCACCTAATTACTATGTAGTTACTCTGTTACAACAAAGGTAAACGTCCAGCTCAGTAATTGTGGTCAACAGGATTCCATTTCCTTTGAGGAGAGAACTATTGTTACCGCACTACTATTAAGTTTAATTACGATGTACTTTCAGTGTTATTACTATACATATTTCGCAGAGTATGACACATTTCAAGTTGTTACAATGCTGTTGCATTGAGAAGTACTGTCATTACAATGTTTCTACACAGGAACAAGCAACTTAATGTAAAGTGGAACATATTCGGATTTATTCACATAATTACTACAGTATGTAGTTACTATGTTACAAAACAGATAGAAATCCAGTTCAGTAATTGTAGTATTGATCAACGGGATTCCATTTCTATCGAGGAGAGAACTATTGTTACCGCACAATTAAGTGTAATTACAATGTACTTTCTTTCTTTTTTCTTTTTACATGAAACGGAAAGCAAAAACACATACATTCAAAGCATCAGTGAGATCAAGCTTTTGTGTGTAATTGTGTCCTTGATGCCACAACATTGCTGTTTAAATACTGGCGTTACCACATCAGTATTCACTATTGATTCACTCCAAATACAAAATCACTTTTGTTTTAGATCCTGTCTGCCCTACGGTCAGCCTCCAGTCTCTACAGTACATGGCAGTGCCCACTAGTGCCTCAGGACAGACCTGCAGCCTCTTTTAACTCCTAACACAACCTCCCTCCCCTGGTCTGTCTTACCCCCCCCCCCTCCCCACCACCCCAGGCATGGGCCCCTACTCCCTGGAGGGCCACCTCTCCATCTCCCCAGACTGATTGGTCAGTGGAATGGCACTATTGAGGTTCTGGATCCAGGCATTATTCTGTTGTATTGTAAAGACCCCTATTCTGACCTGTGCACGGAAGCATAGGGGGAGAATTTTTACTCTCCATTCATCAGAGGTGCCACTAACAATGTCATTGCGGTTTCCCTATCGCTGGCCTGTGTTTGGGATGGAGGAGGGTGGGGGGGGGCGAGAGGTAGCTGGCCGGAGCGCTGACCTTAATCTGGGGGGGGTTATGGCGCTGTAGGCTCCCGGGTGAGTCTGGTCAGCTGCACTTGGCTGAGCCGTTGGGAGCTAATAACAGCAGTGCGTCTGGGGAATGCATACAGAGTGGAGCATTAACTATAAGATACTCCAACTGTACCTCTCCGACTGGGGGAGGTTTTTAATTCTGTGAAGCGCTTTGTGACTGTGTGTCTGTGAGATATACCAAATAAAATGTACTTACTTACTTAGTAGGACAATAACAGATTCAGACTTTTATTCTGTGACTTAACTTCCAAGAATGGAATGTTAATATTTATTTAAAGGAGAATTGTATTGATACGTGGAAGACTATGTAAAACATACACATGGTATGTATGGGAGGCATGGAGTTAAGTGCATATACTATATGCTGTAGTGTATGAGTATGTTTTCTCATCCAGATTTGGAGAAAGCATTAAAACTTTTTCCACGTGATTGTCTTAAACCAGTGTACTACATAGCATGCTGTTTTGCTGGTTCAGATTAACTGACCCTTTAATCCCACCGATATATATTCCATTAATTTGACTTTGGGGGGATTCCTCTGAAGTTGTGATGGATGTGTGCTGATGGATGTGTGCTTATTTGTTTGTGTCTCCCGCCTCCCTATCTGTTCCTATTCCCATTCGTATTCATGCGAGGGGGCGACTGGCATCAATAGTGTAAACACGCTCAACACTTTGCATCATCCGGCCGACAAGGAGGATTGTCCTTAAACAAACTGAAATGAATAAATAATATCTCAAGGAGGCGTGGAATTACCATTCCAGTATTCCCCCCCCCCCCGCTCCCACACACACACACACACACACACACACACTTTAGTTCCTCCTTGCCGTCGGAGTGAGTGAGAGCTGGATGTGATTATGTTTCTGCTCTTCATATGGGCCAGGCTGACATGCCCATGTGGGGGGGGGGGGGGGGGGCCCATCCATACTAATGGATGATTGGAGGCAGGATAGCAAGCTTGGGCTCTGTCTTTCATCCTGGCCTGCTGTTGACCCAGGGAGCGGGTGGTAATCTGCCCGGCAGAGGGCTAATCATTCCCCACGTGTGGACTCTGATAAGTTGGAGCACCTTCCTCGGCGGGCGGGTGGGCGGGCGGAGGGGTGGGGGGGGGAGGCGATGCCGGCCTCCCCTGGTTATCGCGGGTGCCGGCCCCCCTTCAAGAAGCCATGCCGCCTCCCACTCCCCAGCTCAAAGCCTCCATCAGCGCCGGCTCCGCTCTGCTTTCATCCGGCTGAGAGCACATAAGCCTGTGAAAGGAGGAGAAATAAACTGGCTTCTATCTCTCTCCAATGGTGATCTTATGAATTCGATTTAGACACAATTTGTGCCCCCCCCCCCTCACCCCACATCAGTGTCCCTTTCTCTGGTAATATCTGTGGTGGTAAATTGGCTGGACTGACAGCGGAGTACGCCTCTACATGCCTGATAAGCTCGTCACCTGAGCGGGGCTGAGAAGTTGTCCGAGGGCCCGTGGGTTCTTTCATGTCGGTCCGAGCCGTGGAAATCTCTCGGCTCGTTCTGCGCGGAGGAAAATCCCCATGTTGGGCTTGATTACATTTTGTTATGGTTTCCCGCCGTTTTCAGAGAACTTCTTAAACACTCAGAGATGACTGTTTAATAGGGATGATATTGTGCCGGTTTTATTGGGTATTTGCAGCTGTACCGCTGCTTGGTTTAACAGCCCTGGCTGTTAAATGACACAGCTGCCACACTAGTGTGAACGCTGGGCCTTTGTTCAATTAAGACAAATGTCTGAAATTTGGAAAACCTTGAGAAAGCCGAGCATTTTGGGGGGTGGGTTTGTGGGTAATCTGTGATCTAACATGCAAAGTTTGCCGCAGCCAAATAATCTGTGGCCCCCGTCTGTGGTCGAGCTCTGATGATTTGCCATCCCATAGCTGTGTGACCTTTAGATGGCCAGAGGCACTGGCCAACATTGATTACATAAATTGATCCTCACACATGCAAAGGATATTAATTAGATGTGGAAAACAATTGAACGGACACAAATTCCACTTAGTTCAAATGCAATAGCAAATAAAAGATGGCGGGAATTTATAGCAGCCTGTGAGGACGCAGCCCGGGGCGTTGTAAACTCAACTAGAAGTGGATTAATGCTCTGTTAAGGTGGACATGATTGGTCTGCAGCTTTTTATCCTGTCCTCTTAATTTCACATATTGCAATCAATGATCGCAGGATGTGATAGAACTCCACGATGTTCTACGGCGTCACACCTGTTCTTGCTACGCTGTATTTTGACACCTCGGCTGACATTCATACTGTTCGTTCTCTCTACGGTATTTGCTTCAGTTTTGAAAAAAATAGAATAAAGATAAGCGGCCCCTCATAGCAATAAGATAAGTGGTAGCTTGTCAAAATCAATATGTTCTCTGTGGGAAAAGTGACGTCCTCTTGTGAATCCCAGTGCATGCTGGGATAAAGTGCTTGAGTGGCCTCTGACTGGGACGTGTCACTGGCAGCTGCCAAGTAGACAGGTTTCAATCGAGGGGCCAGAGTCTTCAGTGCCAAAAGCTTAACAGCTGTTAACTACACAACCTGCAGGCTATGAACTGCAGCTCTGCCCATTGTCAGTCTCCCCACAGTTAAATATTCCAGGAGGAATTTGTTACAACACGGCCATACATAACGTCTGAAAAGCCTTTACACCAATATTGCTCTCAAATTGGCAGCAGGAGGAGAAGGGACATGAAGGATGCTGGAGAGGGCTAACCTATCCCTCCGAGCCCCTAGGGAGCCTCTCGGCCAGCTTTCATCCACATAATTATAATAAATTTGACATTTCATAGATAATATTGATTTCTTTATTTTAGCATTTCACCATAGGTGACAGTCTAGCGTCAAGAATGAAATTTCTATTGATCTTCTGCGCATTAATCCCTCATGTGTATGTGATCATTTTTATAAGACCTTTTACTGCACATAAATCAATATTTCATATTTCCAGCCATGGCAGAGGAGATGTCATGTTTGTAAACTGCGTCTTGACACTAGCAATTCCTTTCTTGTTCAGCTGCAACTGTGCAAGACCAGTCAATTTGGGGTGGCGGGAGCGCGGCGGCGGGGGAGGGGGGAGGGGGGCGGGGGGGAGGAGGGGAGGAGGGGGGGGGGAGGATGAGAGGAGAATTTGCAGTCTCCTGCCTGGGTCTTGCGGGGAGGGACCAGACCTCTTCTCGGGACGCTTCTTGCAGCATTGATGATGAAATATCATTTTTGGAATTAATTAGCTTCCGTGGCGGTGGAGGCTGTTGATAATAAAAATGAATTGGGGAATCATTCACATTGATTAGCTCTGTTCTGCACACAGGATATTGACTACTTCCTTAAATTGCCTGTTAATTTCGGTAATTTGTGGTGATATTTCTTCTCTCTGAGGAATGAAAGGTTATGGTCCCAAGACTCAGTTCCACTATTATGTATTTGAAAAAGCACCTTAACTTTTTGTTTTTTTCATTCAGATTTCACATTTCATACAGTTTGTTCTAAACCGTATGTTTATTTTGACATTTTATTTATCTTTCTATGCATTTGATATCAGTAATACATAATATTTTAATGAAAGAGTTTGTTATAAATGTTTTATTTGTAAAATGTTTTATATTTTGTTTGTCATATCCAACTTATTTCAAGTCAATTTATTCAATATTGTGAATAATATACCAAACATCCTCCTCAACATTCTCGTCCATGTGTTTTATAATGGAAGATGGTCCTCTGACACACTGTCAGACTGAGTGATTTTTTTTTTTGCTACTGTATAATGATTTCAAAACATTTCACTGAAAAGAAAGGCTGCTATCTGCTCCGGTGTGACATGACAATAGCCACGTAGAATGCACAACTGTTTGGTGAAAAATATGATCACCTGAACGGTGCAGACACCTGACCTTTTCTCAGTCTCTCCTAGCATGTCCCTTCCACACAATCACCACGCTGAAGAAAGGCCAGTCCATTAAGAGAATATGCTAATTTTGCTATCCGCTCCTAATTGATGCCATTTTACCAAGTAAACAAGACTTCTGTCCACAATGGATCTGTTTCTGCCAGTTAAAAGGATATTTCACATCCACTTTTGCTGTAATTTTCTCCATCTCTGGCCATTACTGCAAATTATAAGTCTGTCCTTATACAGAGAGGCTTCCCCCCCAACCCCCCTGCCCCCCCCCCCCTCCTCCCCTCCCCTCTTTTAAAGGCCATCTTCTGTTTTTTTTTGTCTGTCACTCGAGGATCTTCATTCACGTGAAAAGGTGTCAGTGCACGACTGTTTGAGCGCGATGACAGACAGAGCGGAAGGCTGAGTGAGTGTCGGCTGTCCCGGTAGTTTGTCAGCGGTGTCAGCTGCACCCTGGCGGACTACACGATCGTCCGCGACACTTGACGGGGACGTGACCGCGGTGGTACGGAGGGCCCGGGACTGAGCACGATGGGTATCTCTCTCTGTCTCTCTCTCTCTCTCGGTCTCTCCCTCTCCTCTCCCCCTGAGTCAGGGTGAGGGTCAGAGCAGGATTCCTGATGCGTCCTCCTGGCTAGATTCATCTTCTCTGTCAGCCATGTAATGCCGTATGAGCTGGTTCCTCCATTCAGGTAATACTGATGAATCTGCTGTCCAGATGCCTTTTGAATGTATGCCCCCCTCCCCCCCCCCACCTTCCTCCAGACGGGGGCTGGACCCATCACCGACTACCTTTTTTGGTCTCACTCTGCACAATCATTTCTCCACCGCCACCCAAATTGTCCTTTAAAGTGGCCCGGCTTTCAGAGAAGGTGGTGTGTGCGTGTGTGTGCGTGCGTGCGTGCGTGCGTGCGTTTGTTTGTGCGTGCGTGCGTGTGTGTGTGTGTGTGTGTGTGCCCGCGTGTGTGTGTGTGTGTGTGTGTGTGTGTGTGTGTGTGTGTGCCCGCGTGTGTGTGTGTGTGTGTGTGCGCGTGTGTGTGTGTGTGTGTGCGCGTGTGTGTGTGTGTGTGTGCCCGCGTGTGTGTGTGTGCGTGCGTGTGTGGTGAGGGGTTGTAAGGGGGTTGTGTGGGTGCGGGGGGGGGGGTGGGGGGGTGGTCTGGGCGGACAGGCGAGCGGGCAGAGTTGACTGGCACTCTGTGCGGAGCTGTCTCTCTGAGGAGAGGGCTGTTTAAGAGGCAGGGGCTGGCAGCCAGGCAGACCACTCCGCTCCCTGTCTAAACACTGCCTCTGCCTGACTGACAGCGCGGCGCCGCGGACGGACTGGCGTGCTGCTCACCGCCCTTCCCGACGCAGCGCCGGGTCCACATGCGTTACAGACGGCCCGTGATATAACCTAATAGAACATCTGTGGGCCGCCATTGCTCAGGTCCTACAATTAACGTACCATGCTGTGATTTTATCATCATTACGCATCACTGTGATTTGTTTGATGTGGTCTCCAAGCATGGAAAAACTAGGATCATTATAATTATTGTGTATTACATTTTATTCCCTGAATGTGATTGATCAGTTTCTATTGTGCCTTTTTCCATTTATCTATCGGAAGCACTACAGTATATCTAAATTAGTTTCTTAAAGCTTTTAAATTTTACCTTGAATTCCTTGTTCCTTGCCCAGGTAATGAGGCAAACAAGTTGCATCTTTGATTTATTGTAATTTGTTAAGAGTTTGACCTTTCTAAATTCAATTTCTGGATGTATAAAATGTACTTTTCCCTCGCAGGAGGACAAACAACAGTTACCAATGGGCCAAAAAGACGTTGTAAATGTTGCAAATGTTTAACAGCACAAAATTAACAACCTATGTGGTTTTGCCGGATTAAATTAGAGGGCTATTTTCCTATCTCATGATGCATTTAGGAATGGCGGGGTACAGACAGAAGTATTGATTTTTTTCTCCCCGTAACCAAATAAACAATATGTATATGTATGTATTTGAGGGCAAAATTGAATCAAAATGCACATATTACATTGAGGGCCTTAGCCCACTGACAGCAATCGAATTTGGCAGACAAGAATCCAGTTAAAGAGTTAAAGACCTTTGATCTGCGCTGCTACTAAATAATAGGACCGCCCAGTGGAAAAGATATTTATGGCTTTGGTATTGCTTTCATTGCTGCCCTTTCTTTTTCAGGTTAGATTTGGACTCCTTAAACTCTTCTAGCTTGCTATGTTTTTAAAGTTCTATCTTACTGTGTGTTGTTAAACTCTTCTAGCTTACTGTGTTTTAAACTCTCCTAGCTTGCTGTGTGTTTTATTGGTGTGAAGTGCATGATGCTTGTAATCATGTCGGCTGTGAGCTCTGTGATGCTATGTGTCCGAGCATGTGTGTTTGCATGCATCTGCCCTTTGGTGTGTGTGTGTGTGTGTGCGCGTGCACGCGTGTGTGTGTGTGTACACGAACGCGCATACGGTGCAACCGTGAACGTAGGTGCAGGCGCGCATATGAAGAGTCTGCGTGCGTGTGTGTTTATGTGTATGCGTGCGTGTGTGTGCGACCGTGTATGCGCGTACACGTGCGCGTGTGTTTGCGTGTGATGAGTGTGTGTGCTCCTCCGGGAGAGAAGCTCCACAGAGTAGGACAGCCACCATGTTTGTGTGGATTAATAACTATTAATTCTCCCTTTGACTGTAATTGATGCTTAAATCTCGGCCCCCCCCTCCACCCCCACTGGACCTCTGCTCCCTGCGTCAGTCGGTCCTTCTAATAAGGGCATTATTCCAAGGGGTTTCATGCCTTCTGATAAATCAAATTAGAAGGCCGGTGACTGAGATAGATTGCAGCTAGTAATTAGAGAATCCTCAGTGCCACTCATTTACCAGGGTCTTTGTTAGCTACCTATCTGGCGCCCAGCGTGAGGCCGCATGTGTTTTCCTCACCCTTCCCCCCCCACAACCCCCCCCCTTTAAAATTCCTTCGTTATGTCACTGGAGAGACAGATCCCAGACCATTCCTTGTCACCCGCCGGAGCACTCTGCGCAACGGACAGCGCGGTGGGACGGGCCTTAATTGGAGCAACTTGGGGTGGTAAGTACCCACGCGCGTGTCAGCGACATGCGGGAACAGGGAGACGGGTTGACATCAGGAGACAGGGGACACCCTGGACCCCCCCCCTCCTCCTCCTCCTCCTCCTCCTCCACCCAGCACAGCCCTCCCCTCCTCTCCTCTCACCTCACCAGCACAGCCTTCACCTCTCCTCCCCTCTCTCCTCCACTCCCATCCCCTCCCTTCCCCTCTCCTCTCCCCTCTTCTCTCCCCCTCTCTCCTCCCCTCCCATTTTCTCTCCTCCTCTCCTCTCCCCTCCTCTTCTCCTCTCCTCTCCCCTCATCTCTCCCCCTCTCTCCTCCCCTCCCATTTCCCCTCCTCCTCCCCTCTCCCCTCCTCTGGTCCCTGGTCTTTGGTCTCTGGTCTTTGGTCCCTGGTCTGTGGTCTCTAGTCTCTGGTCCCTGGTCTCTGGTCTTTAGTCTCTGGTCTCTAGTCCCTGGAGTCTTGTCCCTGGTCCCTGGGGTCTGGTCCCTGGTCTTTGGTCAAGGTCCCTGGGGTCTCTGATGTCTGGTGTCTGGTATCTGTTCTCTTGGGACGTTTTC